>NW_026875938.1:0-190377 GCF_032173495.1 Musca vetustissima
ACAATGTGCTAATTTTCGGGGAAATCGGTTCAGATTTTGATATAGCCCCCATATATAATTTCGCCCGATTTTAGGTAAATGGTGACCAAAGACCTTGAAAATCAATAGATTTGCATGAATTTTCGCATAGCTTACTAAATGAAGTCGACAATGTTGTGTGCTAAATTTCGGGAAAATCGGTTCAGATTTAGATATAGCTTCCATATATAGTTTCGTCCGATTTTAGGTATATAGTGCACCAAAGTCCCTGAAAATCATTAGATTTTCACGAATTTTGTCATTCAATTTGCACGAATTAAGTCTAGAAAGATGTGTGCTAAGTTTCGTGGAAATCGGTTCAGATTTAGATATAGCTCCCATATATAGTTTCGCCCGATTTTAGGTAAATGTTGCACCAAGGACCCTATATATTCTTCGATTTGTACGAAATTTGTCATAACGTACTGAATTGAGTCTAGAATGATGTGTACTAAGTTTCGTGAAGATCGGTTCAGATTTAGATATAGCTCCCATATATATTTTCGTCCGATGTAATGTAAATGCTGCATCATAGTCCATATATATCTCTCGATTTGCACGAAATTTTGCACAGCGTAATGAATTAGGTCTAGAATGCTGTGTATTAAGTATCCTGAAAATCGGTTCAGATTTAGATATAGCTCCCATATATATTTTCGTCCGATTTGATGTAAATGGTACACCAAAGACCCTAAATATCTTTTGATTTGCACGAAACTTGGCACAGCGTACTGTATTAAGCCAAGAATGATATGTGCAAAGTTTCGTAAAAATCGGTTCAGATTTATATATAGATCCCATATATATTTTCGTCCGATATAAGGTAAATTGTGCACCAAAGTCCTTATAAACCTCTCGATTTGCAAGAAATTTGGTACAGCATACTGAATTGAGTATAAAATGATATGTGTCAAGTTTCGTAAAAATCTTTTCAGATTTAGATATAGCTCCCATATATAAGTTTGTCCAATTTAATGTAAATGGTGCACCAATGGCCCTATATATCTTTCGATTTCCACGAAATTTTGCACAGCGTACTCAATTAGGAGTAGAATGATATGTGTGAAGTTTCATGAAAATCGGTTAAGATTCAGATACAGCTCCCATTTATATTTTCGTCCTATTTTATGTAAATGGTGCCCAAAAGACCCTATATATTTTTCGATTTGCACGAAATTTGGTATTGCGTACTGAATTGAGTCTAGAATGATGTGTGCTAAGTTTCGTGAAGATCGCTTCAAATTTAGATACAGCTCCCATATGTTTTCGTCCGACTTAAGGTAAATGGTGCACGAAACTCCTTATGTTTGTTCGATTAACACGCAATTTTGCACAACGTATCGAATTGAGACTTGAATGACGTTATTGGGTTTTGTTGAAATTGGTGCACATGCAGCCATAGCTTCTATATGTATTTCGAATGGGTGTCTGATTGAGATTAAATTTTTAACTTTGCGGCATTCCGAACAGCTTGTATCAATTTTGCTTCAAATCGTTTTCCATAAATCTGTCCCATGGTAGGCAGACGACTTTAAATCTGCCCGCATGAAATTAAATTTATCATAGGTTGCAGAAAGACATGAGTATGTTCCTTCGAAGGAACTTTGACATATAATTGTAAGGATACATATGTACTATATACACAAGTGGTGAAGGGTATCATATAGCCGGCCCAGTCCGACTTTACTACCTTCCTTACTGCTTTTATTTCGAAGGTTGTAGTCCCATTTACCCAAACGAACTGACTGTAATTTTTCATTTCGGATTATTGAGGGCGAAATATATCTTTGAAAACTTTTTTTAATATAGCTCCATGTTTTGGTATAGTCCCTATATGATGGTATAAAAATTACCTGATCCATTGGTCCTCCCAGAAATAAATACATTGAATTGTGTAATTTTTTAACATAGTTGCAATGTAAAAAAGGCAGCAGGATTTCAATTTTTGTAATTTAGTTTATCAGGGTAAAGAAAGTGTGTACAAATAATAAATATAAATAATAAATAATAATATATAAATATAATAATATATAAAAATATATAATAATAAATATAAATAATAACATTTAAATATTTTGAATTTTGTCTCCACGTTTAAAGCCCTCCAAAAAATACTAACAAGCATCCAATGACTTCACACACACACACTCATCTAAGAGAAATGTAAATGACAAAGCAATTTCCAACATAAATGAGAACATCACTCAGTCATCCAATTACACACAGACTCGAACAACTTTAATTGATATTCCATTTGACAACGACAATTCAACAACTGCCAACACCAACGGAAGGACATTTGTCATTAAAGGGAATTCATATCCGTGCTATATGGAAAACTAGGCCAAACTTGTGTGAATTCGGCAAAAAGGCAAACACTTTTTTTACTACAAAAGTTTGTTTTATGTTATGAACTTTGTGTGAACGAAAATAAATTGTTGTTTCATTTTTATGGCTTAGCCCGTTAATGTGAATTTTATTAATAAATTTAATAAATAATTTATTCGGCTGATGTGCACTAAATGACCTACATTTTTCTCAAAGGGGAATTTTCACTTGAATTTAGTTTGAGAAATGTAGGTCAATGTTTTAGAATTTCCCATTAATTTGGCCGACATGTGTCTGAGTTATTGGATAATTAAAAACTTTTTTGTTGCCTGACACATTACACATTAGTTGGATGTTAAAATTTGTATTCTTTATTTTAGATCAATTTTATTATATGCTATACCTATATCAATTTTATTATATGCTATACACGAAATAGGTTATATTTATTAACATGCGATTTATGCCTCCATATACTAGAGTCATAGGTAAATTCGTGTTATATATATATATATATATATATATAGAGATCCCACACAAAAGTCTAGGTCCATTCAAATGTTGGCTAGAACCCCATTCCCGTGCAAAATTTCTTAGAGTTCCGGTTGCGGCCTCTAGAGTGGCTCAATAGCGATGAAAACCAGTGAGCAGAGTAGTATAGTTGAACGGGGCCGACCACAATCTACACAATCTCCACTGAGGTCTATCTTTCTGCAGATCAATATACCGAGCCTGGACAATATTTTTTCGATATTTGCGCTCTGTTGACCGATTAGACTTAACAACTCATCAGAAAATCATAATTTCATATTTTACACACAAATTTCTTGGCTCTTTTATCCCTTTAAATATTGGCGGATTATTTTCGAAAAAGTCACTCTCAGATCCCCTTCCCCGTATATAATATAATATTCGGCCTATAATTATGTCCTCAAGACACACTTGAAAACCTGACAAAAAATAATTTTTCAGTTCATTTCATCATCCCCTATATATCATCTGGTTTGAACCGGAACTTCATATTAAATACCATACCAGAAAAACAGATAAAAATAAAGTTTTTGGTCCTTTCATCACCTAAATATTAAGCAATCAAAAAACAATAGCGGTCTTCTTTGGCCAGAACCGGTGCCACTTGACAGACGGACAAATATGTCGAGATCGACTCACCTAGTCGAGATATGATGATTAATATACTAAAAGGTATGTCTAGGGCCACGCAAAGATTTAATAATGTTTCTGGGCCAACCGTTTGACCCATAAACTATATGCGTCGTCTTTGACCAGAACCGGTACATCATATAACAGTCATAAACTAAACGATGGTCCTTGAAGTAGGTGTCTTTAAAACATCTCCGCATAAGAAGGCCCTTGATGAAGTTGCCTTGAAAAAATCCACGCATATAATGACCTTGGAAAAAGTTGACTTAAAAAACACGCCAACGATGGCCCATGAAGAAATCCACGCTTATAATGACCCTTAAAAAAATCCAAGCCTATACTGACCATTAAAAAAATCAACGCCTATAACTTGAAGAAATCCACGCCTTGCAAAAATCCACTCATTTTATTATTGAAAAATCCACGACAAAAATGTTCTTTAAACCAGTGAGCGGAGCAGTATAGTCGGACGGGGCGACCATAAGATACCCTACACAACTTCCACGAAAAACTAACTTTCTGTGGATCTGTATTCTTAGCTTGGGCAATATTTCGAGATTTTTTAACCATCTGGACCAACTAGAGGCCGACAATTATTACTAATGTTCAATACAGCCCTTTTACTTAGCCAGATCCCCTTCCCTTGTATTGTGATCTTCTTATTCCCATTGGAGCCTATAGATCGACTCGAAAAAACACAAATAATTAAGTGTTCGATCCACCTCATCACAATATAATTATCTGATCGACCATAACTGAAACTTCATGGAACATTTTAAAGCGATCAGCGCTATATTTCCGCCCTCTAGTGTGGTAAAAGGGTTACTAAATAATATCTGAATACATAAGCACCTGTAAATATTTAAGTGTAACTCCCACATCTGAGTACATACCACCATATATTTGGTATCAATTTAAAGGTCAACCACTGCCCTTGGATGTACTAACAACTTTTTGGGTCTATGTCCTTCAGGGGTAAATCTATACGCTATAGAATACAAATTTTGTAATTTTTCAAACAAAAGTCAGGGTTCATTTGACCCGCTAAATATTGACCGATCTTTATCAAAACAGGCATGCTTATTCTTTTCCCGATCCCCTTTTCTATGTAAAAATTCGCGATGTTTGGGTCATAATTGCGGCCTCTAGAGCAACCAGAAAACCCGATTAAAATTAAGTATTTGGTCCATTTCATCCCCTAGATATTAACCGATCTTTACCAAAAACAATAGGGCAGAACTCATCCCACATGTACAACTTCATGAAGATTGGTCCATAACTGTGGTCTGTATCGTGTTTACAAAATATAATGGACAGACGGACGGACGGACACACATGTCTAGATCGACTCAGCTAGTCGAGATATGACGATCGGTATACTTGAAGGTGAGTCTAGGACCAATATTTCGCGGCGTTACAAACTGTTGGGGCTGCACAAAGCTATAATACCCCGACAACATAGTTGTTTGTTTATAAAAAATCCACGCCTATGAACAGTTGTCTATAAAAAGTCCAAGTCCATGAAAATTTGTTTATAAAAAATCCACGCCTATGAACAGTTGTCTATAAAAAGTCCAAGTCCATGAAAATTTGTTTATAAAAAATCCACGCCTATGAACAGTTGTCTATAAAAAGTCCAAGTCCATGAAAATTTGTTTATAAAAAATCCACGCCTATGAACAGTTGTCTATAAGAAGTCCAAGTCCATGAAAATGTGTCTATAAAAATCCACGCCTATAAAAACTTGTCTACAAAAAATCCATGAAAGCTCCCCAAAAAATTGTCCAGATCTATGATGGGCCTTGAAAAATATTCTTTAATAAGTCCATGACTGTGTTAAGCCTTGGGGTATATTCTTTATGATAGCTCTAAAAGGAAAATTCTTTAAGGGGACCCTCTCCTTTCACGATTTTAAATTTTCAAGGTTTTTAATGGTTTATAACTTTACACATATATAATTAAAGATTTTAAAGAGAAGAAAAATAATTTGCAAAACTTAGTTGTTGTGGTTTTTGTGGTTAAATAAAAGTCCCTTTTTTTGATCCTGAAAATTCCAAGTTCTTCAAGGAAGTTATTCACCGATTGGCTTTATCCTAGTTCATACGATAGTTATACACTCCCAGAGAAACGTGTAAAAATTTGGAACCGATTGTATTATTAGTTTTTGAATTATCGTGCCCGCCCTTCGTAAGCATACTGCTTCGAGAAAAATGTTTTTAAAGTTTGAGAATCACTCTTGCCGTCACTGACATAATATGCTGACACAATAAATCGGCTATATCTTCAAGAGTTGTTGATATTTTCACTTGAAATTTTGTAGGGACATTCTTGAATCAGTGTAGATTAAATTTTTTCACAGCTTAAAATCCACGTACATGATATATAAAAATGTCTTTTTTTTATATGCGCCTTATTGCGGACCAACCCCCACTGTGGTCCATCCCTCAATGTTGTATAATATTGTCGACATAACAGACTATTTCAAACAAACCACTCACTTTCAATTATTGTTATGTAAAATCATTTTATACATTTTAATGTTATATTTTGCGCCATAGAAAATAATTCCCATAATTAAAAAAAACACAACTTCTAAGAAACAATCTATTCGCATAGTCTTTCAGCAAATATTTCTAGTCTATTAAAATCAATTTTATGCTCTGCTGTTTCCACATTTCCCAGAATCACCCAAGAATTTCCACGACCATATCCACACAATGTAGATAGTTGTACAATTTCCATATACTAAAGGTCTTTTGTAATCTTTATGACAACTTTTATGGCTACTCTTCTTCGAATGAAAGGTTGATACTTTACAACATGAAATAGGATTATGGATATCTTTATTAAAGGCGACATACACACATGTAACCATTTACATATATTTAATGACAATGTAAGCCATCATATCCAAATTCCCCTGATAATTTACATGGTAATTATATTAAAAAAAAAATACAAAAAGAAACACACAAAAACTGTTACAACTTGTAATTAAAAAGCCTGTTGTCCCATTGTTTTTTGGCTTCTTGATGTGCTCGCTCTACAAAAGGATCAGCCGAGAGGAAGTCGTTAAAGAAATATGACTGTGAAACGTGACAATTTTACCTGTCACACAAACGAACAAACAAACAAGTAATAAACTCTCATTCGTAGTAAAGCCTACAATTTTACTTCCCTTCCCCTTGCTCTTTTTGTTTTTTTCTCCCACCATCCATGACTTGGTATTTCCATCAATTTTAGGCGTATCAAAAGCTTAGCGCACCACTTTCACTTACTTTTGTGGTAAATGTGTTTGTAACGTTTGTACGAGTGTATGCGTCGGTCTGAATACTAGGCCCACAGGGTGGCTGCCGGATACAATAGACAAAGTGGTAAAAGCAAATGCGCAAAATATCGAGGAAACAATGGATGCTGTTCCTGCTACTGCTGTTGCTGCTGAGTTACAAATGAAACATCTGAAAAACTAGGTCACAAATACATTTCACCCACATTCCAATGGATGGCGACGACAACAACAGCAGATGGGTTTATTTGTTTTTCGTATTTTTATTTCCGGATTTACTTGTTCTACGTCTACAATGCGATCGCACAGTGCTTTTTAGAAATATTTTTCTATGGATATAATTAAAAATATGTTTTCCACGACTATCATAGGACTTTTTTTAAAATAATTTTTTTCCCACTATCATGGGGGTGCATTTTTATACCCTTCACCACACTTTGGTACAGGGTATTATGTCTTTGTGAATATGTTTGTAACAGGCAAAAGGAATCGAGATAGACCCATGGTTCCTTTTGAGAATATGCATAGAATCACTTTTTGAGTCGATTTATGCATGTACGTCCGTCCGTCTGCTGATGTTAAATTGTAAACAAAGTACAGGTCGCATTTTTTATCCGAAATCGGTTCAGATTTAGATATAGCTCCCATATATATTTTCGTCCGATTTAAGGTAAATGGTGCACCAAAGTCCTTATATATTTTTCGATTTGCACGAAATTTGGTATAGCCTACTGAATTGAGTCTAGAATGATGTGTGCTAAGTTTCGTGAAAATCGGTTCAGATTTAAATATAGCTCCCATATAGAGTTTCGCCCGATTTTAGGTAAATGGTGTACCAAAGTCCCTATATATCTTTCGATTTACACGAAATTTTGGGAAGCGTAATGAATTAGGTCTAGAATGATGTGTGTCAAGTTTCGATGAAATCGGTTCAGATTTGGATATAGCTGCCATATATATTTTCGTCCGATTTAAGATAAATGTTGTACCAAAGTCCCTATATATCTTTCGATTGGCACGAAATTTGGCTACCATAGGCGTGGATTTTTTAAAAATATTTTTTCCTCGACTATCATACGCTCCACTATTTTTTCCTCGACTATCATACGCTCCACTACCATAGGCGTGGATTTTTTAAAAATATGTTTTCCTCGACTAAAAATACTTTTTCCTCGACTATCATACGCACCACTACCATAGGCGTGGATTTTTTAAAAATATTTTTTCCTCGACTATCATACGCTCCACTACCATAGGCGTGGATTTTTTAAAAATATTTTTTCCTCGACTAAAAATACTTTTTCCTCGAGTATCATACGCACCACTACCATAGGCGTGGATTTTTTAAAAATATTTTTCCTCGACTATCATACGATCCACTACCATAGGCGTGGATTTTTTAAAAATATGTTTTCCTCGACTACAAATTCTTTTTCCTCGACTATCATACGCACCACTACCATAGGCTTGGATTTTTTAAAAATATTTTTTCGTCGACTATCATACGCTCCACTATTTTTTCCTCGACTATCATACGCTCCACTACCATAGGCGTGGATTTTTTAAAAATATGTTTTCCTCGACTAAAAATACTTTTTCCTCGACTATCATAGGCACCACTACCATAGGCGTGGATTTTTTAAAAAGATGTTTTCCTCGACTAAAAATACTTTTTCCTCGACTATCATACGCACCACTACCATAGGCGTGGATTTTTTAAAAATATGTTTTCCTCGACTAAAAATACTTTTTCCTCGACTATCATACGCACCACAACCATAGGCGTGGATTTTTTAAAAATATTTTTTCCTCGACTATCATACGCTCCACTACCATAGGCGTGGATTTTTTAAAAATATGTTTTCCTCGACTAAAAATACTTTTTCCTCGACTATCATACTCACCACTACCATAGGCGTGGATTTTTTAAAAATATTTTTTCCTCGACTATCATACGCTCCACTACCATAGGCGTGGATTTTTTAAAAATATGTTCTCCTCTCCTACGCTCCACTACCACAGGCGTGGATTTTTTTAAAAATATTTTCTCCTCTCCTACACTCCACTACCATAGGCGTGGATCTTTTAAAAATATTTTTTCCTCGACTATCATCCGCTCCACTACCACAGGCGTGGATTTTTTAAAAATATTTTTTCCTCGACTATTATACGCTCCACTACCATAGGCGTGGATTTTTTAAAAATATTTTTTCCTCGACTATCATCCGCTCCACTACCACAGGCGTGGATTTTTTAAAAATATTTTTCTTCGACCATCATACGCTCCACTACCATAGGCGGGGATTTTTTAAAAATATTTTCTCCTCGACTATCATACGCTCCACTACCATAGGCGTGGGTCTTTTAAAAATATTTTTTCCTCAACTATCATAGGCTCCACTACCATAGGCGTGGATTTTTTAAAAATATTTTTTCCTCGACTATCATACGCACCACTACCATAGGCGTGGATTTTTTTAAAAAATATTTTTTTCTCGACTGTCATATGCACCACTACCGTAGGCGTGGATTTTTTAAAAATATTTTTTCCTCGACGCACCACTACCATAGGCGTGGATTTTTTAAAAAATATTTTTTCCTCGACGCACCACTACCATAGGCGTGGATTTTTTAAAAAATATTTTTTCCTCGACGCACACTACCATAGGCGTGGATTTTTTAAAAAATATTTTTTCCTCGACTATCATACGCACCACTACCGTAGGCGTGGATTTTTTAAAAATATTTTTCCTCGACTATCATACGCTCCACTACCATAGGCGTGGATTTTTAAAAACATTTTTCCTCGACTATCATACGCTCCACTACCATAGGCGTGGATTTTTAAAAACATTTTTCCTCGACTATCATACGCTCCACTACCATAGGCGTGGATTTTTAAAAACATTTTTCCTCGACTATCATACGCTCCACTACCATAGGCGTGGATTTTTAAAAACATTTTTCCTCGACTATCATACGCTCCACTACCATAGGCGTGGATTTTTAAAAACATTTTTCCTCGACTATCATACGCTCCACTACCATAGGCGTGGATTTTTAAAAACATGTTTCCTCGATTATCGGAACACTGTGCCTCCAATTCAATATACACATTTTACCATGAAAACTAAAACATACAAAAATATTCTTCGGAAATCATTTCTGCCCCCACAGGTGGATGCTTATTGCCATTGTGGACATTTTAATGTAGTTAGTAATAGTTTTGGTTCTTACATTCATCCATCGTTTAATTGATTTCGTGATATTCCTTAAGTTAAGGAGCATAAAAACTTTTGTTTGGCCTTGTAAATTGAAGGCAGGATAATTTAGTTTTCTTCCATGGTGTATTTGTCCATATCCCTACTTCGTGTACCTGTTGTGCTCAGCTGTTCAGCTATGTGACTTGGTCAAATGTTTTCTTATGAATTTATGGCATTTATGTCCCCACTTTGTTTTTGTGATTTTGTTATTCGGTCCCCCTTTTTATTTAATTTCACATGAAATACCCTTAGGAAATTGTAATATTTAATGTCTAATGCAGTAATATAGGGAAGATGTTGGTTTTTTTTCTTACTTTTGTTGACTTCACAAGTTTGGTTTATTTTTGGGCATGTCGGTATGTCTGTACGTATGTTGTGTTTATTTTTATGTCTGCGTTATTAATTAATCATTTAAGTGTATATTTGTTTGTGTCTGCAGAATTAGGACACACATATTATTTATCATCCTCTTTTCGACATTGTTATTTGTCAGGGGATTCGAAAGTGGGAAAGAGAAAGTTGGGATAGTTATGGTGCGGAACATTAGTATACGGAGTATATTTTTTAAAAATGTTGTTAGGGACCCAACATATAGCCAACTATGTTGTCAGGGTATTATAGCTTTATGCAGCCCCAAGAGTTTGTAGCGCTGCGAAATATTGGTCCTAAACCCACCTTTAAGAATACCGATCGTCATATCTCGACCAGCTGAGTCTATCTAGACATGTATGTCCGTCCGTCTGGCCATTATAATTTGTAAACAAGATACAGGCCACAGTTATGGACCAATCTTCACGAAATTTTGCATGTACGATGGGTTCTGGCCAATGAAGACCCCTATTGTTTTTGGTAAAGATCGGTTAATATTTATGGGATGAAATGGACCAAATACTTAATTTTGCCGGTTTTTCTGGTCGCTCCAGAGGCCGCAGTTATGGTCCGAACATCGTGAAATTTTGCATGGAGAAGGGGACCGGGCCAAAGAATAAGCATGCCTGTTTTGATAAAGATCGGTTAATATTTAGCGGGTCAAATGGACCTTGACTTTTGTGTGAAAATGGCAAAATTTGTGTGCTATAACGTATATATTTACCCCTGAAGGACATAGACCCGCGAAGTTGATAGTATATCCAAGAGAAGCGGTTGACCTTTAAATTGATACCAATTATATTGTCGTATGTTCTCGGACGTATTCAGATATTATGTATTAACCCATTACCACACCAGAGGGTCCGCCCTCTGGCTGATCGCTTTGAAATTTCCATGAGGTTCCAGTTATGGTCAAGGACAACGCCTATATATTCTGTGATGATCAGATAATAATTTTGGGATGAAGTGGACCGAAAACTTAATTTGTTGTGTTTTCGAGTCGATCTATAGGCCAAAATTATAAGCCGAACATCAAAACACAGCCCACGGGGAATGGAATATGGACAAGTACCGAATATTAGCAATATTCGGAAAATATATCAGTGTAAGGAATAGGTTCTGTTGACCTCTAATCGGACAAGATGGTGCAACTATCACGAAATATTGACCAGGCTCTGAATAAAAATTCGCGGTAAGTAAAAGCCTCGTGGTAGTTGTGTAGGGTATCGTATGGTCGGTCCCGTCCGACTATACTGCTCCGCTCACTGGTTTAACATATTTTTTATAGACCAATACTAACTCGGGGATTTTTTTAAAATATACTTTTAAAACACCAACAATTATTTTCAAGATTCATAAAAGCGAGGGTTTAAAAAAAAATTATTTTCAATCTTACAAAATAGATTTCGTATACTACGCCCTCCAAGTGTCATGTGCGCAGTTATTACTAATAATTTTGGCTGTTGACATAATATTATCCTTAAAAACAACGTTTCCATTGAAAGATAATACTCGATTAGCTGGGATGTATGCCTAAAGTTACCGGCACAAAACACAACACAATTTCCCCAATATTTGTTTAGTCTTCCTCGACTTCATGTAACCAATCTGTACAGCATGTTACCCCACTCAACATTTCATAATTTCCTGTCTAACCTGAAGCATATTTCCGAAATTTCCTTTGGCATGTTCCTTTGATTAATCTCATAAAGCATTTCATAAAAATAGCAGCCAATCATTTCAACGAGAACAACAAAAAGACCTGATTTTCATTTTTTTTTTTTTTTGTGCTCACAATCCCCATCCATTTCCGTACCGCACATCAAAACTTAATGGAAATTCAGTTATGTTCGTCATTCTCAAAAAAAATCTCATAACTTACACAATACAACAATAGCCGAGCAGAAAACTAAATTTCCCATACATAAATGGCCTAAGGTTGTTTTCATGTTATCGAATCCATTGATTGTTTCGCAAAGATTTCATCATTTGTTCCTCATCGCTGGTTAAGTTTTTCTGACTGCGTAATAATTTTCTATTCGATGATTTTCCATTTATGATGAATGGCGACTGCAGCCTAAGTACTCCTTCAAAAGCTCTTAATAAGGTATCCAGTGGATGAAATGTCTACAACACATTGCTGTGGATGGCTTGGTTTGTTTATGTCGTCTGCTGGAATTTTGTCCTGCCGTCGACGGGCGGACGAGCGAGCGAACGAACGACAGAAATGAAGAGTGGGTGTTTTAAAAATGTTGTATTGCGTTGTCAATAGTTGACAACGCAGAACAAACTGCATGCATAGATATTGGTAGTCCAAAGGGTGTGGAGGAAAGAAGTGGTGAGATTTTATCAGGATACAAGCCTATAGGAAGCCTTACAAAAAATATTCCTTAAACCAGTGAGCGGAGCAGTATAGTCGGACGGGGCCGAGCATATGATACCCTACACAACTTCCACGGAACTATAACTTTCTGTGGTTCTATATTCTGAGCTTGGGCAATATTTCGCGATATTTGACCGACTAGAGGTCAACAAATATTACAAATATTCAGTACAGCCCTTCTAATCACTTGTCCAGATTCCCTTCAACGTGGGTTGTGTTGTGATATTCGGTTTTCAATTTTGGCCTATAGATCGACTCGAAAAAAGCACAAAAGATAAGTTTTCGGTCCACTTCATCCCAAAATTATTATCTGATCATCACCGAAAATTATAGGCGTTGTCGGTGACCATAACTTGAACCTCATGGAAAATTTCAAAGCGATCAGCGCTATATTTCCGCCCCCTAGTGTGGTAATGGGTTACTAAATAATATATGAATACGTAAGCACCTGTAAATATTTATGTGTAAGTCCCGCATCCGAGCACATACGACAATATAATTGGTATCAATTTAAAGGTCAACCACTCTTCTTGAACGTACTATAAACTTCTCGGGTCTAGGACCTTCAGGTGCAAATATATATCCCATAGAATACAAATTTTGTAATTTTTCACACAAAAGTCAGGGTCCATTTGATCCGCTAAATATTGACCGATCTTTATCAAAACAGCCATACTTATTCTTTGGCCCGATCCCCTTCTCCTTCGCGGAGTTTGGGTCATAATTGCGGCCTCTGGAGCGACCAGAAAAACCGACAAAAATAAAGTTTTTGGTACATTTCATCCCCTAAATAATAACCGATCTTTTCCAAAAACAATAGGGGTCTTCATTGGCCAGAACCCATCCTACATGCAAAATTTCGTGAAGATTGGTCCATAACTGTGGCCTGTATCGTGTTTACAAATTATAATGGACAGACTGTTCAGCTAGTCGAGATATGACGATAGATAAATTTTGAAAAATCATTTTTAAACCAGTGAGCGGAGCAGTATAGTCGGACAGGGCCAACCATACGATACCCTACTCAACTACCACGGAACTCTAACTTTTTGCGGATGTTTATTGCGAGCCTGACAGCTCTTCCTTACACGGATATATTTTCCGAATATTACAATTCATGTTTTGTACATCCCTTGCGAGCCTGACAGCTCTTCCTTACACGGATTTATTTTCCGAATATTACAATTCATGTTCAGTACATCCTTAATTGTCCAGTTTTCTTCACCGTGGGTTGTGTTGTGATGTTATGTCTATTATTGGCATCGACTCGAAAAAACACAAAAAATTATGTATTCGATCCACTTCATCCCATAATTATAATCCGATCATCACCGAAAGTTATAGGTGCTGTCCTTGAACATAACTGCAACCTTATGAACAATTTAAAAGGGATCAGCGCTATATTTCCGCCCTCTAGTGTGGCAATGGATTGCTAAATAATAGCTGTAGCTCCCAACTCCGAGCACATACGACAATATAATTGGTATCAATTTAAAGGCAAACCACTCCTCTTGAATATATTATCAACTTCCCGGGTCAATGTCCTTTAGGAGTAAATATATACGCTATATAATACAAAATGTGTAATTGTTCACACAAAAGTCGCGGTCCATTTGACCCGCTAAATATTGACCAATCTTTATCAAAACATGCATGCTTATTCTCTGGCCCGATCCCCTTCTCCATGCAAAAATTCGCGATGTTTGGGCCTTAATTGCGGCCTCTGGAGCTACCAGAAAAACCGACAAAAATTTAGTATTTGGTCCACTTCATCCCCTAAATATTAACCGAACTTTACCAAAAACAATAGGGGTCTTCATTGGCCAGAACCCATCCTACATGCAAAATTTCGTGAAGATTGGTCCATAACTGTGGCCTGCATCGTGTTTACAAATTATAATGGACAGACGGACGGACGGATGGACACGCATGTCTAGATCGACTCAGCTAGTCGAGATATGACGATCGGTATACTGAAGGTGGGTCTAGGACCAATATTTCGCGGCGTTACAAACTCTTGGGGCTGCACAAAGCTATAATACCCTGACAACCTTGAAAAAAATATATTTTTATAAAAAACAAGGGTATAAAAAAGCCTTTCAAAGAAATCAAAATCCATCACACCACCCTGTAACACCTTCCTGTATAAGTTGTAGTATTTTTGAGTCGTAGTTTGTCAGACAGTAATTATATCACTACGTTGTCCTCTCAACGCAAATATATATTAATTTTCATTTTCGTTCGACATTTTAAGTCGGCAAAATTTCTTTTTTTAGAACTGGCACTTTGATTTTGCCGGCAGACACACTACAACCATCCATCCACTCCCTCCACTTTCAAGCACTTAAGAAATCTCTCAGCCATGGTGAAGAAAACTACAATTACAACAAAAACAAAAAATCCACACAGTTCATTGCTTTTGCTTTGTGAGTTTCTGTATTGGACTTGTCAAGGTATTAATTATGTTAATTAATAGATTGAAAATATGGGGCAGGAACAAATCTGATGTAATTTTCAAATAATCTGATGAAATTTGCAGAGGTAGAAACGAAACAACGTTGTTTAAAGATTTTTAAAATTTAACATTTTTTCGAAATTAGATATTATGTCGTTTTTTTTTTTTTGTTTTTGTAAAAAGGAAATACTTTTTCTATTGCCAACTTTTTCATTTTTTTTTTCTTTTTAGTGACTGTAAAATTGCAACTTAAATTAAACTCCCTCAAACCATTTTCAGTATGACGTAAACTGATCTAACAAAAACAGACAGAAAAATGTTAATATTGTTTCATAAACGTGACCACCAATGAATTTGTCATGTCATTTATCATGATACAATAACAACAAACAGTTTTCGCCGGGAAGACGTCTTTTGACGACAAACTCTTTGCGGTTGAGCCTAAATGTCATACATGTCATACATATATACAATTTTAACATACATTCTACTGAATTAGGATTAGTGTAAGTCTTGGGAACGTTTGCTTCATTTTCGAAAATATAACAACAACCACACAAATATGGAAAATATAATAATTTTCCTTTGGAATATTATATATACCAATGCATAGAGAACAAAATTAAAAAAATACACACGTTGAAATTCAAGAGCTGAAAAAATCAGTTTAAAAAATGCTAAGCCTTTGAAAAATAAATTATTTGAAAAAATCACGTTTTGATTTGGTAATCCAATTTTTTGTCCCCTTTATTTAATATTTGGACACATTTTTATTTAATATTTATCAAAATAAACTTGAAATTAATTCTAAAAAATCCACGCCTTGAACAAATCCTAAGAAACTAATTCTTATGAATTCGTGTTTGGAAAAATCTTAAAAATATATAAATAAAAAATAAAAATAATTTCAAAAACTACACGCTTTAAAATGTTTCTAAATTCAAGATTTTAGTACTTATTGAAATCGATGTGAAATAATGCTTAACTATAGCTTTAAACCATACGATACCCTACACAACTTTCTCGAAAATTTAACTTTTGCGTTTCTATATTCTGTGCTTGGGCAATATTTCGCGATATTTGCACCTTCTTGACCGACTAGAGGTCAACAAATATTACTAATATTCAGTGCAGCCCTTCCTATTACTTGTCCAGATTCCGTTCACGGAGGGTTGTGTTGTGATGTTTGGCTTTCAATTGTGGCCTATAGATCGACTCGAAAAATAAAACATAAAAAATTCAGTTTTCGGTCCAATTCATCCCAAAATTATTATCTGATCATCATTGAAATTTATAGGCGCTGTCCTCGACCTTACCTGAGTCCTCAAGTAAAATTTGAAAGCGATCAGCGCTATATTTCCGCCCTCTAGTTTGGTAATGGTTTACTAACTAATATCTGTGTACGTAAGCACCCGTCAATATTTGAGTGTAACTCCCACATCCGAGTACATATGACAATATATTTGGCATCAATTTAAAGGTCAACCACTCCTCTTCGATATACTATCCACTTCTCGGGTCTATATCCTTCAGGAGTATATATATATATATATATACACTATATAATACAAATATTGTAATTTTTCACACAAAAGTCAGGGTCCATTTGACCTGCTATATATTGACGGAACTTCATAAAAACAGACATGCTTATTCTTTGGCCCGATCCCCTTCTCCCGTTTGGGCCGTAATTGCGGCCTCTGGAGCGACCAACAATTCAGACAAAAATTAAGTATTTGGTCCATTTCATCCCCTAAATATTAACCGATCTTTACCAAAAACAATAGGGGTCTTCATTGGCCAGAACCCATTCTACATGCAAAATTTTGTGAAGATTGGTACATAACTGTGGCCTGTATCGTGTTTACAAATTATAATGGACAGACGGACGGACACACATGTCTAGATCGACTCAGCTAGTCGAGATATGACGATCGGTATACTTAAAGGTGGGTCTAGGATCAATATTTCGCTTCGTTACAAACCCTTGGGGCTGCACAAAGCTATAATACCCTGACAACATAGTTGTATAGTTGTGTTTGGCTCAAAGATGAACCCTATTGAAATAGGGAAAAATCGGTTCAGATTTAGATATAGCTCCCATATATATTTTCGTCCGATTTAAGGTAAATTGTGCACCAAAGATATCTGTCGATTTGCACGAAATTTAGTATAACGTACCGAATTGAGCCAGATTTATATATAGATTACGCAGGGGGGCGGCCCGGGGGCCCGGCCCCCCCCCCCCCGAAATGAATTTTTTTCACAGTAAATTTATGTTTGAAATGCGATTTTTTGCACCAAAGGCCCTACATTTTGTCCCCAATCGAGAAAATCGGTCCAGATTTAGATATAGCTCCCAAATATAGTTTCGTCCGATTTCATGTAAATGGTGCACCAAAGTCCCTATATATCCTTCGATTTGCCCGAAATTTGGCATAACGTACTGAATTGAGCCTAGAGTGATGTCTGCCAAGTTTCGAGAAAATCGGTCCAGATTTAGATGTAACTCCCATATATAGTTTCGTCCGATTTCATGTAAATGGTGCACCAAAGCCCCTATATATCCTTCGATTTGCACGAAATTTGGCACAGCGTACTGAATCGAGCCTAGAGTAATGTCGGTCAAGTTTCGTGAAAATCGGTCAAGGTTTAGATATAGCTCCCATTTATATTTTTGTCCGATTTAATGTAAATTTAGTCCAGAATGATGGGTGCCAAATTTCGTGAAAATCGGTTGAAATTTAGATATAGCTCCCTTTTATTATAGATTGATTTTAAGTAATTGACGCACCTAGGAACCAATAGGCTGGTAGGAACAAAACGTACTAAAATTAGTATAATCTAACCTGTGACAAGTTTCGTTGAAATCGCTTCATATTTGGATATAGCTTCCATATATATTTCGCTCGATTTTAATAAATTGGGCATCAAACTCCTCATGTTAGTCTGGTTGACATCAAATTTTTCACAACGTACAAAATTGAGCAAAGAAATGTTGCGTTTTCTAGAAGTACAGGCATAGTCCAACGCATGACCTATTTATATTTGTTTGAAGTCGATTTACATACTTTTGTCTCATTGTAACAAACGAATGATATGTTCATTGATAGATCTAGGTAGATTCACATTTAGATAAATATCATCAGCGGTTTAATATACCCATAGTGGTAAAGGGTATCATATAGTCGGCCCCGACCAACTTTACTGCTTTCCTTACTGGTTTTTGTCTGATTTTCTGATTGCTCCATAGACCGCAATTATGGCCCGAACATCGCGAAATTTTACATGAAGAAGGGGACCGGACCAAATGGACCCTGACTTTTGCGTGAAAAAATAACAAAATTTGTATACTATAGCATATATTTACCTCTGAAAGACATTAGCCCTAGAAGTTGATAGCATACTGCTCCGCTCACCGGTTTTAATTTTTAAAATATGGACCATGAACCATCAAAATACCTTCAAAGTGGTTGGATCTTTGCCCAATGATCGATAGATACTTTTTAATTTTTGGTAGGAACCTCATGTTTTCATGACTGAAATTCACACAACACCAAAAATTTACTATATGGGGTTTGTCACGAATACTGGCTATCCCGAAACTTGAGGCAACATTTACAATTTTTGATATAAACCTAAAATGGCACATTACATTCGATTCAGTTGGAAAACTTGGCCCCCAAATACCAATCTGTGGTATTGAAAAAAATCTTGTTTTTAAAAATCTACTTCTTTTTGTGTTTTCGAAAAATATTATTAAAAGAATTTTAACAAGGTATTGATATAAATTTTACTTTTCTGCTAATAGAAAAGCATATTGATATTATTTAAATGTAACAACGAACCCATGTAATGGACCATTAATACTGCAAAAAACAGCAATAACCCATAAAGGACCTACATACAAGTGCATATATATAAGTATGTGACTGCAACAGACTCCTCCATGAAATTCTCATTCCTTATACAAATGTATATTTGTCACTTGGGAGTTGCTTAGCACTTCACCAGCCTTTAATGGAACATCTATTTTCATTCTAGTTGAATGTTTGTCATTGTGTACGTGTTTGTGTGTGTGTGTATTAACTCCGCATACATATGTAGTATATATTTTAGCCGTGTCCTTGTGTACACACCATTCATTCATTCATTCTTCCATTTATTATAAATACAACTTATAGGTTTTCATTTCCGTTTTGCGGTGGTTTGTTTTTCTTTCTGGTCCTCCTCTGGTTTGATGTTGACTTTGTCTGATTTCTATTTATGGCTTCTTCTAGTGTGCCAAGAATATCAAATGTGTGATTGTGTGATGTGGATGTTATTGAGAGGCCTTGATATTTTCTGTTAGCTATTGAATGGGAGAGGAAATAAAATTACCCACATACATATGTTTCTACATCCGTTCCAATCTATTTCGAGTTGTATAGGTCAGTTATTTTGTTGTAAGACTATGTACATATGTGTATGTGTGTGTGTGTGTTAAATACATACATTCAAAATGTTAACAAAACTGGTATTTAATTTTCATAACTAAAATAACAATGATGCTATTTCAAGAATGTCAGGATGTAATTTTTTTTAATTTTAAAAATCTTAAGGTGTTCTGACAACAAATATTTATGGACCACAGGCCATAAAATAAATTAAAAAAAAAATAAATTGCACTATATATTCAAAATAATTGCCTTTTGGGACATACCTCCCCCCACCCTTACTTAAACCTGATATAAGATTCCATAAAAATATATCGTAAACGAATAAAATTGTATTGAATTACAATTGAAGGTTAATACTAGCCATTATGTATAGAGCTGCAATAAACTGGAGATTTTCTACACACACCAACATACCTACATATATACGATTTTACTCATATGTGAATTTACGTAAAATATATACACAAAGGATAGAATGACAACACGGTCAGCGATACAATGTTTAAAATACTTTCAGTTCTAAGCTAATAAAAATATTCATCGCTTCGGCATATACTCGCATATAACGTATCTATTTCAGTTTAAGGTAAACGTGTGCAATGGATTTGTAAAGGATAATAGAATGATTTAATATTTAAAAAAAAGTTTTGCTTTTTTAAACCAATAAGGAAAGTAGCAAAGGCGGACTGAGCCGACTATATGATACCCATCACCACTTTGGGGATATTTTACATATGTATCCTAACAGACGTCGCCTTTTCTAAGGAACATTGACATGAAATTGAACGAAATAAATTATACGATCTTTATCTATAAGTACACCGACTAACATCAATTCCAACACATGTCATTCTGCAACCTACCATACTTTGTAAATAGATTTAAAGCCAACTTTACACACGCTATTTGGTATGCTTCACTGTTTAAAATGTATCAATCAGGCACCTATTGATTATTTGGTGTACAGTCAACATGAATAGGTCGAAATTATATATGAACGCTATTCGGTATCTAAATCTGAATCGATTTCAAGGAATCTTGCTAGATATTATTTTTTAATAATTTCAGTACATTTTGTCAATCGGCCCAGGTATGGGCCTTTAGTGCACCATTTACTTAAAATCGGACGAAAGTATATATAGAAGCTATATGTGAATCCGAACCAATTTCAAGAAAACTTGACACACGAAGGGTTATAGTAACAGTACATTGTACCAAATTGTGTGCTGAACGGCCAATCTTTGGGTCTTTAGTGCACAACTTATATTAAATCGGTCGAAAATATATATTGAAGCTATATCTAAATCTGAACCGATTTTCTCGAAACTTAACACACATCATTCTAGACCTAATTCATTACGCTGTGACAAATTTCGTGCAAATCGAATGATATATAGGGACTTTGGTACACCACTTACCTTATATCGAACGAAAATATATATGGGAGCTATATCTAAATCTAGACCGATTTTCTCGAAACTTGGCGCACATCATTCTAGACCTAATTCATTACGCTGTGCCGAATTTCGTGCAAATCGAAAGATATTTAGGGACTTTGGTACACCGTTTACCATAAATCGGACGAAGATATATATGGGAGCTATATCTAAATCTGAACCGATTTTTCCCAATTTCAATAGGGTTCATCCTTGGGCCAATTAAGGGACCTATGCCAAATTTCATCCAAATTGGTCATAAATGTGACCTGTACTTTGTTAACAAAAATACATGGAGGGACGGACGGACATGCATAAATCGACTCAGAAAGTGATTCTACGCATATTCTCAAAAGGAACTATGGGTATATCTCGTTTCCGTTTGCCTTTTACAAACATATGTACAAAGACATAATACCCTGTACCACCCTATGGTGAAGGGTATAATAATATTTAGTGACATGTCCTACAACATTTTCCAACCGAAGTGGTTGGTAAACAACCTCTTCACAAACATCCCAAACATATAAGTCGATGTCCTGTGATTTTCGGTACGTTTAAGGTCCTCGTCAAATTTTGCAACTTGAGTGGCAATAGTTTTATAGTTTGTTTTTTCCTGGCAACACCATATAAAAATGCCGATGAATTTTGGTTTCTTCGTGCAGCCCCAAGAGTTTGTAACGCCGCAAAATATTGGTCCTAAGCCCAACTTTAAGACTAGCTGAGTCGATCTAGATATGTGTGTGCGTCCGTTCATCCGTCTGTCCATTATAATTTGGAAACACGATTTATGCCACATTTTTGGACCAATCTTCACGAAATTTTGCTTGTACGATGGGTTCTGGCCCAAATTTTTTTTGGTAAAGATCGGTTAATATTTAGGGGATGAAAACCAAATACCTAATACTTCATTTTTGTCGGTTTTTCTGGTCGCTCCAGAGGCCCAAACACTGCGAATTTTTGCATGGAAAAGGAGAATGGGCCAAAGAATAAGCATGCCTGTTTTGATAAAGATCGGTGAATATTTAACGGATCAAATTGACCCTGACTTTTGTGTGAAAAATGACAAAATTTGTTTTATATATAGACTTGCCCCGAGAATTTGATACTATATCCAAGAGGACCGGTTGACCTATATATTGATACCAATTATATTGTCGTATGTCAATTAGTAAACAATTACCACACCGTAGGGCGGAAATATAGCGCTGACCGCTTTGAAATGTTCCATGAGGTTCCTATAATGTTCAGTGATGATCAGATAAAAATTTTAGGATAAAGTGGACCGAAAATTTAATTTTATGTGTTTTTTCGAGTCGATCTATAGGCCACAATTAAAACGCGAACATCACAACACAATCCACGTTGAAGGGAATCTGGACAAATAGTTAGAAGGGCTGTACTGAGGGTTCAAATATCACGAAATATTGCCCAAACTCAGAATATAGAACCACAAAAAAATTTAGATTTTCGTGGAAGTTGTGTGGGGCATCATATGGTCGGCTCCGTCCGGCTAAACTGCTCCGCTCACTGGTATTGTCATATGTTTTCGGATGTGGAAGTGACACTTAAATAGTTACAGGTGCTTACGTACTCAGATATTATTTTGTAAACCATTACCACACTAGAGGTCGGAAATAAAACGCTGATCGCTTTGAAATTTTCCATGATATTCCAGTTATGCCCAAGGACAACGCCTATAATTTTCAGTGATGATCAGATAATAATATTGGGATAAAGTGGACTGAAAACTTAATTTTTTGTTTTTTGTTTTTCGAGACGATCTATAGGCCACAATTAAAAGCCGAAAATCACGACACAATCCAGGGCGAATGGAATCTGGACAGGGAAATATGACGCAGATCGATTTGACATTTTCCATGGGGTTCCTGTTAGGGCCAAGGATAGCGCCTAAAATTTTCTGTGATGATCAGATAATAATTTTGGGAAGAAGTGGACCGAAAATTTAATTTTTTGCATTTTTCAAGTCGATCTATAGGCCACAATTGAAAGCCGAACATCACAACACAATCCACGGCGAAGGGAATCTGGATAAGTAATTAGAAGGGCTGTACTGAATATTTGTTGACCTCTAGTCAGTCAAGTGGGTGCAAATATCGCAAAATATTGCCCAAGCTCAGAATGTATTACCACAGAATGTTAGCTTTTTTATGTAAGTTGTGTGGGGTGTCATATGGACGGCCCTGTCCGACTATACTGCTCCGCTCATTGGTTTTTTTAATACCTTCCTCATGGTAGAGAGTATATAAAGTTCGGTCGGTCCCGGATTTAACATTTGTTAAATAATTTAAAAAGCGAGGATTTTATATTAAAACATTTTTTAAATCATTTACAAGGAATGGATTTTTTAAATTTTTTTTTTTTATTTTTAAAATATTTTTTCTTTTAATATTTCTTTAAACTTTTCTTATAATATTTGCCACATCGCACTCTAATACATTTAGTTACGTATCCACATATGCAAATCAACAAATGATGATGACCATCACCAGTTACGTTGAAATGACAGTCTTCAATGTGTCCCCATGTCCATCTAATTGTGCATACACACGCACACTTGTTATGAATATAAATTGCAGTTGTTCGAATTAACGCAATATCAGTAGTAGTAGTATTAGTAGTAGTAGTATAATCATTATATGACATATTGTCATAACTAAAAATAACAAGAATTCGAATAATGCACCATCGATTGACACAACATTGAAGAAAATTATATCTTTTGATAGGGAGAAGTTAAAAGATAGCTCATATTTATATAGGTATCGGGCAATCTGTGCAATTTACAACAACTCCCATATAATATTCTGCAATTGTGTACATATTAGCACTACAAAAATATAGAAAAAAAATATATATATATTTATATAAAATAAATCTATAAATATATATGTTGACTTGGAATAACACAAACCATAAGAACTTAAGACCATTTGCCATTACGACAAATTGCCAGAAGGTTCTATGGTTTAGATCACAAAATCGATTAACTTAATGTTGAAATAGATTCGAAATTATATGATAACGAAATGTTATGAAAATTTTGTAATGACTTGTATTACAATCATATGCGTTCCAAAAATTTAGTAACTATTTATATTGCAATGTCTTAATGCGAGTAACTGAACTCCATACATATACGTATAAGTACTGACATTACGTATACGTGCAATGTCCTGTGATTCATAATAGTGCTACCAAATATTGGTTCTAGAGGATTCGAATTGGTTCTAGAGATTTCGTTGGAACTTTGTAACGGTTCACAACAAATGTCAATGCATTGACAATAAATAAATTATTTGTTTCGGATACATTACCACACGTTGTGTGTATGAATTAGAAAAAAGTGTTGTTTTTTGGGAACAATATTCTTAAAACTCCCGTTTGTTTATGAATTAGAAAAACTCAGCGTCTTGTTTGGGTATTGGAAAGATATTGTTTGAAAAAAAAACACTCTTCGTTTGTGTCGAGAAAGAAAATCCTTTAAAAAACCGACTATATGATACCCTTCACCACTTTGGGTATATTTTACATATGTATCCTAACAAACGACGCGTTTTTGTTATATATATCTATATCAGTACCGATTTCAGGGAAACTTTCCAGAGACTAATTTATATTACTTCAGTACGTTGTGTCAATCGGCCTAGCTATATATCTTTTCACGAAGCTTAGCAACATCATTCTAGACTTAATTCACTAACCTATACCAAAATTCGTGTAAATCGAAAGATATATAGGGACTTTGCTGCACCAATTACATAAAATCGGGCGAAAATATATATGGGAGCTATATCTAAATCTGAACCGATTTTCACGAAACTTTGCACACATCATTCTTTGCTTAATTTGGTGCGCTATGCCAAATTTCGTGCAAATCGAAAGATATATAGGGACTTTGGTACAGAATTTACCTTAAATCGGACGAAACTATATATGGGAGCAATATCTAAATCTGAACTGATTGTTACGTAACTTTGCACACATCATTCTAGACCTCATTCATTACGCTGTACCAAATTTCGTGCAAATCGCAAGATATATAGGGACGAAAATGGACGAAAATATATATGGGCCCTTTATTTAAATCTGAACCGATTTTTCACAATTTCAATACGGTTCGTCCTTGGTCCAAACAAATGATCTGTGCCAAATTTCATCCAATTCGGATCATAAATGCGACCTGTGCTTTGTTTACAATTTAACATGGACAGACGGACGGACGGACATGCATAAATCGAATTAGAAAGTGATTCTATGCATAATCTCAAACGGAACCATATGTCTATCTCATTTCCTTTGGCCTGTTAAAAACATATGCACAAAGATATAATACCCTGTACATCAGTGTGGTACAGGGTATTATGTCGGACGGAGCCGACCATATGATACCCTACACAACTTCTACGAAAATCTAACTTTATGTGATTGTATATTCTGAGCTTGGGCAATATTTCGCGATATTTGCACTCTCTTGACAGACTAGATGTCAACAACTATTCCTAATATTCAATAGACGAGGGCTGTACTTGTCTAGATTCTCTTTACCGTGGGTTATGTTGTGATGTTTGGCTTTCAATTGTGGACTATAGATCGACTCGACAAAAAATACAAACAAATTAAGTTTTCGGTCCACTTCATCCCAAAATTATTACCTAATCATCACCGAAAATTATAGGCGTTGTCCTTGAGCATAACTGGGATCTCATGACAAAGCGATCAGCGCTATATTTCCGCCCTTTAGTGTGGTAATGGGTTACTAAATAATATCTCAGTACGTAAGCACCCGTAAATATTTAAGTGTAACTCCTACATACGACCATATAATTGGTATCAATTTAAAGGTCAACCACTCCTCTTGAACATACTATAAACTTCTCGGGTCTAGGTCCTTCATGGGTAAATATATACGCCATAGAATACAAATGTTGTATTTTTTCACACAAAAGTCAGGGCCATAATTGCGGCCTCTGGAGCGACCAGAAAAACGGACAAAAATTAAGTACTTGGTCCATTTCATCCCCTAAATATTAACCGATCTTTACCAAAAACAATAGGGGTCTTCATTGGCCAGAACCCATCCTACATGCAAAATTACGTGAAGATTGGTTCATAACTGTGGCCTGTACCGTGTTTACAAATTATAATGGACACACACACACATGTCTAGATCGACTCAGCTAGTCGAGATATAAAGGTGGGTCTAGGACCAATATTTCGTGGCGTTACAAACTGACAAACCTGACAACATAGTTGTGTAGGGTATACAAATCCACGCCTTAGTCTGATGAAGTATTTTTTAAAAAATCCACGCCTAAGCCTGAAGAAATATTCTTTAAAAAATCCACACCTTAACCTTTAATATTCATTAAAAATCTACGCCTTGATTGTGATTTATAAAAAAATCCCTACAAAAATCCATGACTTGTTTGTGGCCTTCTAAAAAACACACCTCGTTTGTGAGCTGAAAGATGATAGTTTAACCACGCCTTGTGTGTTGCCCGAAAATGTATCCTTGAAGAAACCCCGATCCGATTATTTCAAAGAACATGCCATTGAGAAACTTTGTTATGTTTATACTTTTAAACAAACATGCAAAATATATGATTTCGTTTGAAATTGCCATCGGGCGTATACATATTGACAACACGTATACGCATCCGGTTTTTACATACATATTTGCCAAATGACAAAATGTCGTCGATTTTAAAGAATATTACTCAACTGTAAATTTTTATATTTTCATATACTTATAAATGTTATGAGTACAAATTACACACAATTTATTGCATTCTGTGTTCGTATTTTCTATTTACAGAACACAAAATAAATTAACCCTATAACCGGACAATTTATTTACAAACTTCTTCTAAAAATGATTCTGGGGCCAATAAATTTTAATTAATAGGCAAATGTCACTCCCTTTTTATCGCTTCAAGAGTACACATTCAATCTTGGCTAAAATTTGTCGCTAAAACATACTTTTTAATAAATAATTTTGCATTGCAACGTATTTAAGGCACACCGTCTAATGGCGGACTTGCCGAATTCAGGGTTAAACGAATATGGATTCAAAGTTATATGATAATGAAATGTTATGGGAATTTTGTAATGGCTTTCATTGCAATGATTTTTTTTCTATTACCGTGATGTGTTTATGAAATTGTTGTAATCGGTTTTGGTGCTGCCGAACTCTCAGTACGTATAAGTGTTGTCATTACGTATACGTCCAATGTCCCCATGTTCATAAATATAAATATCATAAATAAATATCATTAGATTGGCATCACATAAATAATTTATTTCGGGTCAGTTACCGCAAATTCATCAAAAACAATTGCATGTTAGTAACATAATATTATGCCCATATATTTGAAAGACGATGAACACCAACTTCTTGGAAGAAAAACAGATTGTTTGTTTTTGTTGTTGTTTCATATACTTAATATTCAATATAATTTTCAAATTTTTTTTCATATAAATTAGTTTAAAAATTCCTACTCAAAGTGCCATAGTATTAGAAAAAATAATATCTTAAAAACGGGATTTTATATTTCTGAAGAACTTTCAATATTTGAGAAATTGTTTTTTTAAGTATAGTTTTGGGTAAGGATCGCTTAATATTCAGTGAATGAAAATTCGCTTTGGGGGCACAATTATCACACGAAAGACGTGAAATTGGTCGGTCATTTTTTTGCGGATCAAATTTAAATATTGGTCCTAGACCCATATTTCGCCAATATTACCGATCGTCATATCTCGACTAGCTGGGTCGATTTAGACATGTGTGTCCGTCCGTCTGTGCATTAAAATTTGTAAACACAATTCAGGCCACTGTTATGGACCAATCTTCACGAAATTTTGATAAAGATTGGTCATCAAATGGACCCTGACCTTTGTGTGAAAAATAACAAAATGTGTATTCTATAGCGTATTTCTTTACTTCTGAAGACCATTGACCCGAGACATTGATAGTGTATCCAAGAGAAGTGGTTGGCCTTTAAATTGATACCAATTACATTGTCGCATGTACTCGGATGTGGGAGTTACACCTAAATATTTACGGGTGCTTACATATTCAGTTATTATTTAGTAACCCATTACCCATTACGCCTAAAATTTTCGGCCAGAATATAGAACCACAAAAAATTAGATTTTCATGCAAGTTGTGTAGGATATCATATGGTCGACCCCGTCCGACTATACTGCTTCGCTCACTGGTTTTAAAAATATTCTTCAGAATCTCGCATTTATATACCAATTAAAAATGTATTCTTTAAAATCCGCGCCTTGATAGGCTCTTGAGAATATATTCTTCATAAATACACACCTTTATAGACCCCTAAAAATATGGTTCTTGATAGACCCTTGAAAAATATTTTTTCACAAAAGCAGGCACTGATAGACTTCTGGAAAATATTTTTCTCAAATCCAAAACAAGTAAAAAAAGTGTCAGTCGGTTTTGCCGACAGATATCTACCCTCACCCTATGGTTTGCGGAGGATGTTGATAACAGGGTGTGCAAAGTTTGATTCAAATCGGACATTCCTAATATTGAATTTATAAATATTGAAAAGGTTAACCTTCTGTGGGGGAGGTACCAGAAGGAGTCGACCAATGGGTCCCATCTTCCTACCTGAACTAGGCTTGGCAAAAATAATAGGCTATACAAAGTTTCGTTAAAATAGGATAGTTTGTTTGTATGTTATAATCAAATTAATTATAACACAATTTTGACCATTTTGTGGGGGAGGTACAACCAGTGGGCCCCATCTTCAAACTTGATCTAGGCTTGATAAAGATAATAGAATAACAAAGTTTCAGGAGGTACCAGAAGGAGTGGACCGATATTCCCCATCTTTGAACTTAAACTATGTTTGCAAATAATATTAAGATGTGCAAAGTTTGGATGAAGTCGATTATCCCCTTCGAGAGTTATCGTGCGCACCAGCCAGACAGACGGACACAACACGGATGTACGGACATGGCTTAATCGACTCCAATTTTTCTGAAACGGATTTGGCCCAAAAGAAACATGAGGTCCAAACCCAAAATTTCGATGAGGCACATTTTCTCCGTATCAACGCGTATATACCCTCATTAGCCATAAGGCTGAGGGTATAACAATTTTCTTTACAAATCCACGCTTTAAACCAGTGAGCGAAGCAGTATAGTGGGACGGGGCCAACCATTCGATACCCTACACAACTACCACGGAACTGTGGATTTTTATTCCGAGCCTGAGCAATATATTGAGATAGTTGCACCCTCTTGGCCGATTAGGGGTCAACAGCACATCTTCCTTACACTGATATATTTTCTGAATAATACCAATATTCAGTACAGCCCTTCTAATTATTTGTCCATATTCCCTTCACCGTGGAGTGTGTTGTGTTGTGATGTTCGGCTTATAATTGCAGCCTATAGATTGAATCGAAAAATAACATAAAAAATAAGTTTTCGATCCACTTTATCCCAAAATTTTTATCTGATCATCACTGAAAATTATAGGGGTTGTCCTTGACCATAACTAGAACCTCATGGGACATTTCAAAGCGATCAGCGCTATATTTTCGCCATCTAGTGTGATAATGGTTTAGTAAAAACCAGAAAGGAAAGTAGAAAAGTCGGACGGGGCCGACTATATGATACCCTTTACCACTTTGGGTATATTCAACAGATGGAAGCCTAACAGACGTCACATTTTGGAAGGGCCATTAACAAAAAATTAAACAACCTATGCAACCTATACTAAATTTTGGTCAGTTAGAGTTGCTTCTTACAATGGGACAAAATTATGGAAAAAAAATTTAAAGCAAAATATCGAAATCTAAACCTATTTCATCGAAACTTGTCACATGTTAGGTTACACATACTTCAGCATGTGTTGTGCATTAAGCCACATTTTGAGTTCTTCATTTACTTATAAATCCAAATTTCGTGCAAATCGAAGGATATATAGGGACATTGGTGCACCATTTACATAAAATCTGACAAAAATATATATATATGAGAGCTACATCTAAATCTGAACCGATCTTCACGAAATTTAACAAACATCTTTCTAAACTTACTTCAGTACGCTATGCCAATTTTCGTGCAAATCGAAGAATACATAGGGACATTGGTGTACCATTTACATAAAATCTGACAAAAATATATGTATGGGAGCTATATCCAAATCTGAACCGATTTTTACGAAATTTAACAAACATCTTTCTAGACTTAATACAGTACGTTGTGCAAAATTTCGTGCAATTCGAAGGATATATAGGGACTTTGGTGCACCATTTACATAAAATCTGACAAAAATATATGTATGGGAGCTATATCTAAATCTGAACCGATTTTTACGAAATTTAACACACATCATTCCAGACTAAATTCAGTACGCTGTGCCAAATTTCGTGCAAATCGAAGGATATATAGCAACTTCGGTGCACTATTTACATAAAATCGGACGAAAATATATATGGGAGCTATATCTAAATCTGAAACGATTTTTCCCAATTTCAATAAGGTTCGTACTTGGGCCAAATAAGTGAGCTATGCCAAATTCCATCCAAATCGGATCATAAATGCGACCTGTACTTTGTTCACAAAAATACATGGACGGACAGTCGTAGATCGACTCAGAAATTGATTCTATGCATATTCTCAAAGGAACCATGTGTCTATCTCGTATCCTTTTGGCTGTTACAAACATATGCACAAAGACATAATAACCTGTACCACAGTGTGGTGAAGGGTATAAATATCTGAATACATAAGTAACTGTAAATATTTACGTGTAACTCGCACATCCGATTACATACGACAATATAATTGGTATCAATTTAAAGGCAACCACTCCTCTTGGTTATAATACTTTGTAATTTTTCACTCAAAAGTCAGGGTCCATTTGACCCGCTAAATAATGGCCGATCTATATCAAAACAGGCATGCATATTCTTTGGCCCGATTCCCTTCTCCAAAAATTCGAGATGTTCGGACCATAATTAAATATTAACCATAATAAAATATTAACCAGAAGCAATAGGGGTTTTCATTGGCCAGAACCCATCCTACATACAAAATGAATTTTGAAGATTGGTCCATAACTGTGGCCTGTATCGTGTTTACAAATTATAATGGACAGACGGACACACATGTCTAGATCGACTCAGCTTGGCGAGACATGACGATCGGGCGTTACAAACTCTTGGAGCTGCACAAAGCTATAATACCCTGACAACATAGTTGCGTAGAGTATAAAAATGATCGTAATAAATCCACACCTTGCTATGTATAAAATATGTGGTTAAAAAATAATTACATAAAAGAAATAATTTTTATTCAAATACGATTATTTAAGAAAAATTAATTTGAAAAATATTTTTTAAGGATTTTCCGTAACCGCAATTTTTTTAGTGATTGTCTATAATATACAATAAAATAATACCGCATTTATTTCAATTACTACAGTGAAATGTTGAATGTTTTGTAATTAATTCGTATTTATATTCACATTACTGTTGTGGTTTTTCCTCTACCCCTCGTTTTCCTAATATGAATCAATTTTTTCTAACTCAAGTATCCTTCAAAGTGCTTGTGACGTATAAAAACACTTCAAACCCTCCCAAGCAGTGTTCAACATACTGGGATTACAACATGAACACAAACACACCCACCCATACTAAAAAAAAAGAATTTTAAAGATAAACTTTTTTATAAATAGAACAAGCATATTATATTTATATATTAATGTATATATATATATATATATATCGACCATCATGGTGTAAGCCACAAGAAATTTCTTTTATCTCTTAAATCTTCTTATGTTTTGTTTACTTATTTTCTATTTGTTTTTGTTTTATTTATAGTCCGGCCGGATGTTTAAATTAAAAGTGGAATATTTAAGACAGGAATGCTAAATATAGGCCAGGATAGGCCCATGGGACCAAAAACAAAGACGGCGGCAAGGAAACAAATGACCCACAACCGCCTAACAAATGACAACAAGTTATAATTAATTTAAAAGCCTTAAAGTAGGCAACGGTATAACAATTTCACAAATCTTTAGAACATGAGAAATATTGCTGTTGTTGTTGCTGCTGTCGTCATCGTTGTTGGTGTTGCCTTGCAACACAGGCAACGACGGTGTGAACAGCTGTTTCTGAGTTAATTATAAATAAAGGTTGAGTTGGGCAATTAATGTCATTTCTTTTTGTTGGAGGGGCAACAACGACGAAGACGACGAGAATAACTAAAACAAAGGGTCCAGTACCCATGACACAATTTGTAAGCGAACAAACGGACGGACAAACAAAAAGGTTATATTTTTGTCACAAATAGTGGCAGTCTATTTATATGTGTGTTTGTGTGGAAAGTGGTCTTTTGTGTGCGTGTTTGTACAAGTGTAACAAACAAGGTTATTTAAAATCTTGAAAATAAATCCACTGCGTCGAATAGGGTCAAGTTGCTGAAGGTTACTACTTCGTTGAAAGCATCGTTTTGTTCATGAATATGCATGCATATGGAAATCAACTCAAACATATTGTTTGCAACACTTAGGCTTCTATGCTGTGTTTGTTGTCGTTGTTTTCGTTGTTGTGGAGGCCAATTGAAACAGTGACACATTCAGCAAAACTATGTTCTATTCAGCATCCCCTACCTCTTTCCCACCACAAGCCATTAGTTATTTTAACCCCTGCATCATTACAAAAGACATCCTTTTTTTAGTTTAGTTAGAGGTTTTTTTTTTTGAAGAACAAAAAACTGACCTCGTTTTAGTCGATTAATATTCACACACACACACACTCATGCATATCTCGTATTTTATGCTCTACAACATAGATTTGTATGTTTCATCATATTTTGATCTTTACTTAACCTACATTTTTAGATTGTTTGGATTGTTAATGATTGTCGAAAGGGGTGGGGTTGGGTTGGGTCGTGATCCCTTTCACCTACCCCAAACAATAAATGAAAAAAGCGAGTTTGCATAAAAACCCAAAATAGCATAGATTTATCCAACATAATGGGACCATTAACTAATGATAAAACATGCACACACAGACATGGAAAAGGGTTTTTTTGTATTTTATGACAAAGATAGGCCATATAGGACATCATAAAATACTAAGTCACGGAAGGGGTAGATAAAAAAATTAAAAAAGAAAATTCCAAATTTTATACATGTTTGGGAAACATCAACTCTTCATGTTGAAACCAGTAAGGAAAGTAGTAAATTCGGACGGGGCCGACTATATGATACCCCTCAGCACTTTGGGTATTATCAACAGATGCATTCTAACAGACGTCGCATTTTCGAAGGACAATTGACATGAAATTGGATGAACTAAAATATGTGATCTATATATTTAAATGTTAAATCGGACGAAAATATATATCGGAGATAAACAGATTTCCAAAAAACTTAACACACATCATTCTAGACCTAGATCAGTATGCTATGGCAAATTTCGTGCAAATCGAAAGATATATAGAGACTTTATATATACATATACATTAAATCGAATGAAAATATATATAACTTAACGCACATAATTTTAGACTTTATTTAGTAAGCTATGCCAAATTTCGTGCCAATCGAAAGACATACAGGGACTTGGTGCACTATATACCTTAAATCGGACTAAAATATATATGGGAGCTATATCTAAGTCTGAACCGATTTTCACGAAATTTAACACTCATCAGTATAGTCTTTATTCAGTACGCTATGCCAAATTTCGTGCAAATCGAAAGATATATAACGACTTTGTTGCACCATTTACTTTAAATCGGACGAAAATATATATGGAAGCTATATCTAAATCTGAATCGATTTTCACGAAACTTAACACACATCATTCTAGACCTGATTTAGTACGCTATGCCAAATTTCGTGCAAATCGAAAAATATATAGGGACTTTAGTGCACTATTTACTTCAAATCGGACAAAAATATATATAAGAGCTATATCTAAATCTGAACCGATTTTCACGAAACTTATCATTTTAGAGTTAATTCAGTACACCATGCCAAATTACGTGCAAATCGAAGGATATATGGGGACTTCGCCGCACCATTTACTTAAAATCGAGCGAAAATGTATATGGAAGCTATATCTAAATCTGAACCGATTTTCACGAAACTTAACACACATCATTCTAGACTTTATTCAGTACGCTATGCTAAATTGTGTACCAATCGAAAGACATACAGGGACTTTGGTGCACTATGTACATTAAATTGGACGAAGATATATATGGGAGCTATATCTAAATCTGAACCGATTTTCACGAAACTTAACACACATCATTCTAGACATAATTCAGTACGCCATGCCAAATTTCGTGCAAATGGAAAGATATATAGGGACTTTGCCGCACCATTTATCGGACGAAAATATATATGGGAGCTATATTTAAATCTGAACCGATTTTCTGGAAAATTTAACACACATCATTCTAGACTTTATTCAGTACGCTATGCCAAATTTTGTGCAAATCGAAAGATATATAGGGACCTTGCTGCACCATTTACTTTAAATCGGACGAAAATATGTATGGGAGCTATATTTCAATCTGAACCGATTTTTAAGAAATTGCTATGACAAATTTCGTGCACATCGAAAGATATCAAGGAACTTCGGTACGCCATTTACATAAAATCAGACGAAAATATATATGGGAGCTATATCTAAATCTGAACCGATTTTTCCCAATTTCAATGGGGTTCGTCCTTGGACCGAACAAGTGACGTATGCCAAATTTCATCCAATTCGGATCATAAATGCGACCTGTACTTTGTTTACAATTTATCACCAACAGACGTATAGACGGACGGACGGGCGGTCGCCCATGCATAAATCGACATAGAAAGTGATTCTATGCATATTCTCAAAAGGAACCAAGTGTCTATTTCGTTTCCTCTTGCACAAAGACATAATACCCTGTACTACAGTGTGGCGAAGGGTATAAAAATATATATAAAACCAGTGTGCGGAGCAGTATAGTCGGACGGGGCCGACCATATGATACCCCACACAATTACCACGAAAAGCTAACTTTATGCGGTTCTATATTGTGAGACTGGGCATTATTTCGTGATATTTGCACACTTTTTACCGATTATAGATCAACAACCCCACTTTCTAACCCTGACATATTTTCCAATTTTTTTTTTCTTCAAGTGAAAAAAAAATTGTTCAATTTAGGTTTTTGTTTATTTGACCTTCAGAATATTGATCGTTCATCATCTAAACAGCCGCTCGAAGTATTTGGTCAAATCCCCTTCACCTTGTAAAATATGTGATATATAATTGCCTCTAAAACGACTAGAAAATCTGACAAAATTAAAGTTTTCTGTTCATTGAACCCCCTGAATGAAAACTCAACTTTACCGAAAAATAATAGGCGTCGTCCTTGACCATAATCCGAACTTGTTGTACAATTTCAAAGCGATCAGCGCGAAATTTCCGTCCTTTAATGGAGTAACAGTAATACTAGGCACATAGTCACCTTTACCTAATTACGTATAACTCCTATATCCGAGTACATACAGCCATATAATTGATATCAATTTGAACGTCAACCACTCCTCTTGGATATACTATACACTTCTCGGCTCTATGTCCTTCAGGAGCAAGTATATACGCCCCAGAATAAACATTTTGTAATTTATACCCTACACAACTTTTAAGTATACCGATCGTCATATCTCGACTAGCTGAGTCAATCTAGACATGTGTGTCCGTCCGTCTGTCCATTATTATTTGTAAACACGATACAGGCCACAGGTATGGACCAATCTTCACGAAATTTTGCATGTGGTATGGGTTCGGCCCAATTAAAACCCCTGTTTTTTGTAAAGATCACCTAATATTAAGGGGATGAAATGGACTAAATACTAAATTTATGCCGGTTTTTCTGGTCGCTACAGAGGCCCAAACATCGCGATGTTTTGCATGGAGAAGGGGATCGAGCCAAAGAATAAACATGCAAGTTTTGATAAAGATCGGTCAATATTTAGCGTGTCAAATGGACCCTGACTTTTGTGTGAAAATTGACAAAATTTATGTTCTATGGAGTATATAGTTACTCCTGAAGGAGATAGACCCGAGAAGTTGATAGTATGTCCAATAGAAGTGGTTGACCTTCAAATTGATACCAATTATATTGTCGTACTCTGATGTGGGAGTTACATTCAAAGTGCTTACGTATTCATACATTATTTAGTAACCAATTTGGACAAGTAATTCGTGGATGTTGTGTAGGGTATGACATGGTCGGCCCCGTCCGACTATACTGCTCTGCTCACTGTTTTTTTGTTTTTTTTTTTTTGTCATTAGTTAATTTTTTTATCAATCAAACTTATGTATTATCATCCAAATAACTAAAAATGTAATATCGAAATTAAAACGGGCATTACATGGCACCCAATTTGAGAATAACCTTGCACCTTCAATGCCAAACACAATTTACAACTGACATCATCAACTAGCAACTGCTATGGACAAACATGTGGCCAAATCATCTAGCCATCCATGGAATCTCTTGCGATGTAATCATCTAAATCACAATTACCAAAGGATATTTATCAAACATTTTTGACATATCAATGGCATTTTAATTATTTTTTCATTTGATTTTCTCATTTTTTCTATTTCATTGAACGCTAAATTACGGTACCTTATCGATCGATGTAACTGTTAATGTGTGTGTTTGCCCGCTTATCAAATCCAAACCTTTGAAAAGCATTTGCCTTAAATGTCACAAACAGATAGCAGATACACACTTGCATCTATACAATAGAAAATAAATCCGGCTTTCAGTGGAACCCCCTAACCCGCTAACTGGCAGAGTGCAGTACTGCATTGCCCTATGTACAAGGACAAAAACTACGATAATTCAGTTTGAGTTTTTTTTTTTCGTTTTGTCGGTTAGTAGGACCGGGCAATATACGACTATACAATTATAGACCGACTACCGCAGCATATACTGTATATAGCCAGATACACATATTGACGTGTGACGAAAGTTGAATTCATTGACAAAAGTACTGGTAAGTTTACTTTCCGCCGCCGCTACAAACAAACAACAAAAAACTCCGAACTGAAGTTAAAGCTTCAATTACCGCTTTCTCAGCCATAGCATTTCTCTCTCTCGATGGCAAAAAAAAACATTGATGACGTATACAGGATATTTTCGCCTAAGAATTTTCGAGAACAAAAATACACGCCCAACAACAATGTGCTCATATTCCTTCCGCTCTCACCTATCTCTCTTACTCTCACATCCTTCATTAACCATACAAGCACTAGCTTTAAGTGCATCCGCCACTGCAGCGACAGCAGAACACTCTTTGCTGCAGAACCTGAAATTAGGTCAGGGATTTCCTTCGGATGTTGACCTTAGATGAACTGTAACTGAATGCACCACTCGGGTGTTTGCAATAGAATTGCAACAAACGAATCCATTGCTGACGTTTATCTTCACCATTGTTACTCACGTTGAATGAACGAACAATCGGCCGACGGACGGACGAACTATTCAATGACATTCGCAATGGATGGAAAAGCTTTCACCATTGCAATTCTATTTTTGTTATAGACAGCGTGCGGCAGCATAAAGCGGTACCTTAAGTCAAATTAACAAAAAAAGGCAACAACAACAACAAAACGGACCGGTACCGCAAACATCTATAGATACACATTCACATAGTATGACGACATATAGCCTTGTTGTTTTAAGGTTTAGTGACAGTGTATTGAAAAGCATAAGTCAACGTTTACCTTGGAGAACCAGTGGTTACATATTTATTTTAAAAATAATTTTTCAAACTTCTTCTGGAAGATTTTTATAGCCTACACAACTATATTGGCAGGATATTATAGTTTTGTGCAACCCACCTTTAAGTATACCGATCGTCATATCTCGACTAGCTGAGTCGATCTAGACATGTGTGTCCGTCCGTCCATCAGTCCGTCCATTATAATTTGTAAACGCCATACAGGCCACAGTTATGGACCAATCTTTACGAAATTTTGCATGTAGTATGGGTTCTGGCCAATGAATACCCCTATTGTTTTTGGTAAAGATCAGTTTATATTTAGGGGATAAAATGGAGTAAAAACTTTATTTCTGTCTGATTTTCTGATCGCTCCAGAGGCCGCAATTATGGCCCGAACATCGCGAAATTTTACATGGAGAAAGGGATCGGGCCAAAGAGTAAGCATACCTGTTTTGATAGAGATCGGTCAATATTTAGCGGGTGAAATGGACTCTGACTTTTATGTGAAAAATGACAAAATTTGTATTCTATGGTGTATGTATTTAACCCTGTAGGTCAATGACCCGAGAAGTTGATAGCATATCCAAGAGGAGTGGTTGACCTTTAAATCCATTATCACACTAGAGGACGGAAATATGGCGCTGATTGCTTTGAAATTGTCCATGAGGATCCAGGTATGGTCAAGAACAACGCCTATAATTTTTCGCTGATAATCAGATTATAATTTTTGGATGAAGTGGACCCTGTGGTACAGGGTATTATGTCTTTGTGCATATGTTTGTAACAGGCAAAAATAATCGAGATAGACCCATGATTCCTTTTGAGAATATGCATAGAATCACTTTCTCAGTCGATTTATGCAGGTCCGTGCGTCCGTCTGTCTGTCGATGTTAAATTGTAAACAAAGTACTGGTCGCATTTATGATCCGAATTGGATGATTTTTAGCACAGCTCATTTGTTTGGCCCAAGGACGAACCCTATTGAAATTGGGAAAAAATCGGTTCAGATTTAGAAATAGCTCCCATATATATTTTCGTCCGATTTAACGTAAATGGTGTACCAAAGTCCCTATATATCTCACGATTTGCACGAAATTTGGCATAGCGTACTGACTTAAGTCTAGAATGATGTGTGCAAAGTTTCGTGAAAATCGATTCAGATTTAGATATAGCTCCCGTATATAGTTTCGTCCGATTTAAGGTAAATAGTCCACTAAAGTCCCTATACATCTTTCGAGTTGCACGAAATTTGGCATAGCGTACTGAATTAAGTCAAGAATGATGTGTGCAAAACTTCGTGAAAATCGGTTCAGATTTAGATATAGCTCCCATATATAGTTTCACCCGATTTTTTGTAAATAGTCGACCAAAGTCCCTATATATCTTTCGATTTCCACGAAATTTGGCATAGCGTAATGAATAAGGTCGAGAATGATGTGTATTAAGTTTCGTGAAAATCCGTTCAGATTTAGATATAGCTATATATAGCCTATATATCTTTCAATTTCCACGAAATTTGGCATAGCATACTGAATTAAGTATAGAATGATGTTTCGTGAAAATCGGTTCAGATTTAGATATAGCTTCCATATATATTTTCGTCCGATTTAAAGTAAATGGTGTACCAAAGTCCCGATATATCTTCCGATTTGCACGAAATTTGGCACGCGTACTAAATTAAGTCTAGAATGATGTGTGCTAAGTTTCGTGATAATCGCTTCAGATTTAGATATAGCTCCCATATATAGTTTCGCCCGATTTTAGGTAAGTAGTCCACTAAAATCCCTATACATCTTTCGATTTCCACGAAATTTGGCATAGCATACTGAATTAAGTATAAAATGATGTTTCGTGAAAATTGGTTCTGATTTAGATATAGCTCCGATATATATCTTCGTATATATCTTTCGATTTGTACGAAATTTAGCATAGCGTACTGAATTAAGTATAAAATGATGTGTACAAAGTTTCGTGATAATCGGTTCAGATTTAGATATAGCTCCCATATATAGTTTCGTCCGATTTAAGGTAAATGGTGCACCAAAGTCCCTATATATATTTTGATTTCCACGAAATTTGGCATAGCGTACTAAATTAAGTATAGAATGATGTTTCGTGAAAATCAGTTCAGATTTAGATATAGCTCCCGTATATATCTTCGTCCGATTTAAGGTAAATGGTGTACCAAAGTCCCTATATATCTTTCGATTTGCACTAAATTTGGCATAGCGTACTGAATTAAGTCTAGAATGATGTGTGCAAAGTTTCGTGAAAATCGGTTCAGATTCAGATATAGCTCCCATATATATTTTCATCTGATTTAAGGTAATTGGTGCATCAAAGACCCTATATATCTTTCGATTTGCACGAATTTTGGTATAGGCTACTGAAGAAAGTCTAGAATGATGTTGCTAAGCTTCGTGAAAAGATCCATAGCTAGGCCGATTGAAACAACGTACTGAAGTAATATAAATTCGTCTCTGGCAAATTTCACAAACACAATATCACAAACACGCTACGTCTGTTAGGATACATATGTAGAATATACCCAAAGTGGTGAAGGGTATCATATAGTCGGCCCAGTCCAACTTTTCTTCTTTCCTTACTGGTTTTTTTCGAGTCGATCTATGGGGCTATAATTGAAAGCCGAACATCACAACGCAACAAATAATATTTGTTGACCTCTAGTAGGTCAAGAGGGTGCAAGTATCGTGAAAGCTAAGAATATCGAACCACAGAAAGTTAGATTTTCGTGGAAGTTGTGTAGAGTATCATATGGTCGGCCCCGCCCGATTATACTACTCCGCTCACTGGTTTAAAATATATATTTGCCAAGTTTATCTGTAGGCGTGGATAATATTTGTTGACCTCTAGTTGGTCAAGAGGGTGCAAGTACCGCGAAAGCTAAGAATATAGAACCACAGAAAGTTAGGGTATCATATGGTCGGCCCCGCCCGATTATTCTGCTCCGCTCACTGGTTTAAAAATATATATTTCCCAAGTTTATATGTAGGCGTGGATTTTAAAACATATATTTTTCAAGCTGGGCATTTTCAAAACTATTTTTATTTTTAGGCATTTTTTTGAAAATATTTTTTTTTTACAAAATCACTGTCTAACCTTAATTTTATTGTGCGGCTCAATGTTTATGTATCTCTGTGTGAATATTTGTGTGTATGTACGCCTCTTTTGGTGCTGTTGCAATTGTTAAAAATGTTTCCTTCAACACCATAAACATGTGCAATTGTGTGTGTATGTGTGGATTTGTATTTTATATGTATACAAAGTCAAAGTAGTTTTCATTCAGAACATTTTGAGCTATTTATAGCTTCTAAGGTTTTTTTAACAGAAAATGCCGCTTTTTCTTCTCCGTATTGGTTCGAATGAGAGATGCGGTGAGATGGCACAGGAAATGGAGTGGCATAAGTGTTAGGCCAAACAAACGGTGTAGCATGACGGCAAATTGAATGAATGTCTACGTCAACTATAGCCTTCCATTGAAGGGTCAACTCAGTGTCAGTGCTGTGAATTATTAAAATACACACACACACTCATGCACACAATAATGCGAAAATACTTCATTTTTATTAATATTTAATATTAATTGCAATTTCATGTTGTTGTGAACTTTGATTCATTGCTATTGCGATTGTATGCAGGAATTCTGGAATAGTCATATGTATGTGTGTGTGTTTGTAGATAAGCTGATTATTTTGGAAATACCACTACATCATTTAATCGTATTAGCATATGCAAAAATTAATGTAGTTCTCCTGTTAACCATTATTGTTAGCATAACAAATTAGACGAAACTAACTGAAAAGTGCAAGAGTTTTGTGGGTTTTCATTGTTAGGGGTAATTTTATTTTGGTTTTTCAAGGTTTTTCCGGGAAAATGTGTAAATAGCAAAAACTTGGAAAATAAAAAGATAATACATGAAGTAATGGAAAAAAGAAAAAATCTAGAATATTTTAAAGAAAACCAATCAGGAAAGTAGTAAAGTCGGACGGGCCCGTCTATATGATACCCTTCACCACTTTGGGTTATTCAACAGATAAATTTTAACAGACGTCGCATTTTTGAAGGACCAGTAAAATGAAATTGGATCCATAAACATGTCATTCTGCAACCTATACAAAATTTTTCATTTGATCAGATATAGAGTTGCTTCTTGCAATGGGACAAAATTATGTAAATCAATTTAAAGTAAATATCACTCGGACACCTGTTGATTATTTCGATAAATATCTGATAAACATTAGGGGTTTGGTGCACATATATCTAAATCTGAACCGATTTCAACGAGACATGCCAGAGATTTATTTATATCAACTGCAGTTTATTGTACAAAATTGTGCGGCAATCAGACAAACTTTGGGTCTTTAGAGCACAATTTACATAAAATTGGAAGAAAAAAAATATATAGGAGATATATCTAAATATGAAACGATTTCCACGAAACTTAGAACACATCATTCTAAATTTTATTTAGTACGATATGCCAAATTTCGTGCAAATTGAAAGATATATATAATCGGACGAAAATATATATGGGAGTTATATCTAAACCTGAATCGATTTTCAGTAAACTTAACACACATCGTTATTGACCAAATTCATTACGTTATACCAAATTTCGTGCAAATCGAAAGATATATATGGACTTTGGTACACCGTTTACCTTAAATCGGACCAAAATATATATGGGAGCTATATATAAATCTGAACCGATTTTCACGAAACTTTGAACACATCATTCTGGACCTTATTCATTACGCTGTGCCAAATTTCGTACAAATCGAAAGATTTTCAGGGGCTCTAGTGGACTATTTACCTAAAATCGGGTAAAATGTATATGGGAGCTATATCGAAATCTGAACCGATTTTCACGAAACTTAGCACACATCACTCTAGACTTAATTCCGTAAGCTATGCCAAATTTCGTGCAAATCGAAGGATATATAGGGACTTTAGTGCACTATTTACCTCAAATCGGACGAAAATGTATATGGGAGCTTTATCTAAATCTGAACCGATTTTCACGAAATTTAACACCCATCATTCTAGACTTAATTCAGTAAGCTATGCCAAATTTCGCGCAAGTCTAATGATATAAAGTTACTTTGGTGCACTATTTACCTCAAATCGGACGAAAATATATATGGGAGCTTTATCTAAATCTGAGCGGATTTTCTCGAAACTTAATACACACCATTCTAGACTCAATTCAGTACGCTATTCCAAATTTCGAGCACATCGAAGAATATATAGGGGCTTTGGTGCACTATTTACCTCAAATCGGACGAAAATATACATGGGACCTATATCTAAATTTGAACCGATTTTCTCGAAACTTAATACACACCATTCCATACTCAATTCAGTACGCTATGACAAATTTCGTGCAAACCGAAAGATATATAGGGACTTTGGTACACCATTTACAAAAAAACGGACAAAATTATATATGGGAGCTATATCTAAATCTGGACCGATTTTTCCCAACTTCAATAGGGTTCGTCCAAAATTTCCAATCCAATTCGGATCATAAATGCGACCTGTACTTTGTTTACAATTTAGCATGGACAGACGGACGAACGGACATGCATAAATCGACTCAGGAAGTGATTCTATGCATATTCTCTAAAGGAACCATGGGTCTATCTCTATTAGTTTTGCCTGTTATAAACATATGCACAAAGCCATAATACCCTGTACCACATTGTGGTGAAGGGTATAACAATACGGCGGAACTTTGATTTTTTTTTTTTTTTTTTTTTGGAAAATAGTCTATTTTTGCCACAAACTAAGTTAAAAACCAGTGAGCGAAGGAGTATAGTCGGACGGGGCCGACCATATGATACCATACACAACTTCCATGGAAATCTATCTTTCTATGGTTCTATATTCTGAGATTGGGCAATATTTCGCAATAATTGACTGGCTAGAGGTCAGAAAATGTTACTAATAATCAGTACAGCCCCTCTAATTACTTGTCCAGATTCCCTTCACCGTAGGTTGTGTTGTGATGTTCGGCTTTCGACTCGAAAAGTACAAATAATTAAGTTTCGGTCCACTTCATCCGAAAAATTATTATCTGATCTTCACCTAACAATATAGGCGTTGTCCTTGACCATAACTAGAACCTCATGGAACATTTGAAAGCGTTCAGGCTATATATCCACCCTAAAGTGTGGTAATAGGTTACTAAATAATATATGAATTCGTAAGCACCTGTAAATATTTAAGTGTAACTCCCGCATCCGAGTACCTACGACAATATGATTGGTATCAATTTAAAGGTCAACCACTCCTGTTGGATATACTATCAACTTCTCGGGTCTATGTCCTTCAGGCGTAAATAAATGCGCCCATAAAACACAATTTTTGTAATTTTTCACAAAAAAATCAGGGTCCATTTGACCCGCTAAATATTGACCGATCTTTATAAAAACAGGCATGCTTATTCTTTGGCCCGACTCCCTTCTCCAAGCGAAGTTCGGGCCATAATTGCGGTCTCTCGAGCGACCAGAAAATTGGACAAAAATAAAGTTTTTGGTCCATTTCATCCCCTAAATATAACCCGAACTTTACCAAAAACAATAGGGGTCTTCATTGGCCAGAACCCATCCTACATGCAAAATTTCGTGAAGATTGGCCAATAACTGTGGCCTATATCGTGTTTACAAATTATAATGGACAGACGGACGGACGGACACACATGTCTAGATCGACTCAGCTAGTCGAGATATGACGATCGGTATACTTAAAGGTGGGTCTAGGACCAATATTTCGCGGCGTTACAATTTTTTGGGCTGCACAAAGCTATAATACCCTGACAACATAGTTGTGTAGGGTATAAATAAGGAAGATCTTCACCGATTGGATATATAGCTATACACTCACAGATAAACGTCCCAAAATTTGGAATCGATTGGATTATTAGTTTTTGAGTTATCGTGCCCGCCATTCGCAAAAACTCTGTTTGGAGAAAAACGCGTTTAAAGTTTAAGAAACCCTCTTGCTGTCACTGGATGCTAACACAATAAATCGGCTATATCTTCAAACATTGTTGAGATTTTCACATGAAAATTTATAGATACATTCTTGACTTAGTGTAGGTTCGAATTAAATCAAAATACAAAATTATTTTTTTTTTTGTTTTAAGAGTGGATTTAAAACAAAATATTGTTTATTGTTGAGGTTTGGATTTTAAAATTTTTAAAAATAAATGAAAAAAACTCATTTCTTAAATTGTACATTACGACATGAAGTGTTTAAAAATATCCATTTACCACTCAGGAATGGATTTTTAAAAAAGTATTTTTCCAAATCGATAATTTTTGTATACCTCCAATGTCCAATGCTTCTTCGCCCTATCCTTCTCCCTTCAATCAATTAAAAGTAGTTCTTTCTATCTATTTGCAAGAAATCTCAGCATCGTGTTATAAGTTGACTTTGTTATCATTTTCTGGTCCTATCATTTGCATGAATCGATACACAAAATACCCAACGCCCACAATAAACATGTGAGCCATTATTTTTTGTTTGTAATTTTCTTTAAAAAACGACCCGGTAAATTTTACAACAAACTACAATAGATGTCCATTTCCTAACAATAGATGGTGAGAGGCTTTTGTTTTAAAAATAAATTGCGATACCTGTATCCGATCACAATTGCCATAGCTGTAAGAACTGCCATTTGCCAGGGATATGACATGAAAATTATATTATCATATTTATTATTGTTATCGTTTAAAATTATACCTTTCGTATGAATATACCTATTGTCGTCCTATTAGCACCTACCCCAACACGTGAGTCCAAAAATAGTTTCCTTTAAACTGAAGCCACGTGAAAGTGACAAAATTGTGTTTTTTTTTTTTTTTTTTTTTTGTTATTTTGTTATTTTAGGTTGGTGTCTGTTAACAAAATTATAATGAACCAGATGTTGTTGAATGACAAGGCTTTTTGGATAGTCAAAAGGGTTCGAAATGTTGAAAATTTAAATAAATGAATAGTCATACATCACGTTGCATTTGTCGGGCCATTGTTAAGCATCTATTTAATGGTCGCCACTATTTAAATTATTATTATTTGTAGATATTTACTTACTTAGCTGGCTTGTGACAGAACATTCGTTCCATAAGCCAAGCTTAAAACCAGTGAGCGGAGCAGTATAGTCGGACGGGGCCTATAGATCGACTCGAAAAAAACCCAAAAATGTAAGAAAAAACCAAAAAAATCGGTCCACTTTATCCCAATATTATTATCTGACCATCACCGAAAATTATAGGCGTTGTCCCTGACCTTGAACCTCTAGGGTGGTAATGGAGTAAATATATACGCTATAGAATACAAATTTTGTAATTTTTCACACAAAAGTCAGGGTCATTTGATCCGCTAAATATTGACCGATCTTTATCAAAACAGGCATGCTTATTCTTTGACCCGATTCCCATCTCCATGTAAAATATCACGATGTTTGGGCCATAATTGCGGCCTCTGGGGCGGCCATAAAATCAGACAAATATAACATTTTTGGTCCATTTCACCCCCTAAATATTAGCCAAACTTTACCAAAAACAATAGGGGTCCTCATTGCCCAGAACCGGTGCTACATGCAAAACTTCGTGAAGATTGGTCCATAACTGTGGCCTGTATCGTGTTTACAAAATATAATGGAAGGCGGACGGACGAACACACATGTCTAGATCGACTCAGCTAGTCGAGATATGACGATCGGTATACTTAAAGGTGGGTCTAGGACCTATATTTCGCTGCGTTACAAACTTTTGGGCCTGTACAAAGCTATAATACCCTGACAACATAGTTGTGTAGGGTAAAAAAGATTTCCAGGCGCGTCGGTCTTTTGCGCAGTTTTTCCAATTTGAGAGACCATATTCGGCAATGTTATCTTCCACTTGATCTCCCCATCTTATTCGTGGTATTCCCCTTCTGCGTGAACCATCAGCTGGTTCGCTTTTATAAGCCTTCTGGGCTGGGGCATCTTCATCCATTTTCACAACATGACGTAGCCAACGTAGTCGCTGCAGCTCAATACGTGCAACAATGTCGATATCCGAGAATAGCTGGTACAACTCATGGTTCATTCGACGGCGATATTCACCGTCAACGCAGATCGGTCCACAGATCTTTCAGAGAATTTTTCTCTCAAATACTCCAAGAGCTGCCTCATCTGCTTGCGTAAGTACCCATGCTTCAGAGTTTGGTCTGACGGGAGGTGGCCTTGCTTTTGAGTTGTTTGCTCAGACCATAGTAGCATCTGTTGGCCATTACTATCCTTCTCCGAATTGCAAAACTGATTTCATTCGTTCTATGGCGGTACCAAGGTATATACAATTTTTGACTACCTCGAAGCTGTAGTTCTCAAGTTCCACAGTTGGTTCAAGTATACTGGACGTCTGTGCGTTGATACCATCAGATTGGTCTTCTCGCCGTTTACTGTCACACGCACTTTGGCAGACTCCTTCTCAATTTGTTCAAAGGTGGCTGTTACCGCTCTTAGTGTTCGACCTATTATGTCGATGTCATCGGCGTAGGCGAGTAACATGTGTTGTTTGGTGTACAGAGTGCCATTTCTTTTCACGTTTGCCTCTCGTATGATCTTTTCCAGCAGGATCTTAAAAAGGTCACAGTTATCTATTATTGGTTCTGGGATATCCTCTTCGCCGCTACTACTTAATACCAGAATTTTTTCAAAATGCTCCTTCCAGATCCTCAGCACGCTGTCTATATCCGTCACCAGGTTTCCTTCTTCATCTCTACAGGAGGATGTGCCTGCGCCAAAGACTTCGGTTTGGTGTTTTACTCGTTGATAGAATTTTCGGACTTCATTCTGAATTCTGTACATTTCGCTCACGTGTTTCTTGTTCTTTCTTCTTTTATCTGAAAATACGTTTCTCTTCTCTCTCTCTCTCTCTCTGTTTCCCGATAGTTCTCCATCGCATTACGTGTTGCTACTGTTCGCAGGGTTGCCCTATACGCTGCGTTTTTCATACCAATAGCATTACGACACTCCTGATCGTGCCACGGATTTCTTGATGGTGGTCTTTGGTACCCAAGTGTTGCTTTTGCTGCAGTTTGTAGGGAGTGGGCAATTCTCTGTCACTGTGCTTCTATATTATTATCGGGACAAGGGTTGCTTTCGTCAAGCAGTTAAGTTAGTTGATCGGAGTAGGCTTCTGCTATCTGTTGTGTTTGCAGCTTTTCGACGTCAAATTTCCGTGTTACATTAGATCGCACCTTTGCTGCTACAATAAGACGAGTGCTTAACTTGGCTGCCACAAGGTAATGGTCTGAATCGATATTCACTCCTCGGATCGATCGGAGGTCTAAAACACTGGATGAATGCCTTCCGTCGATCACACAAGTTTCCTGAAAATCGGTCCAGATTTAGATATTGCTCCCATATATATTTTCGTCCGATTTAATGTAAATGGTGTACCAAAGTCCCTTTGTATCATTCGATTTGCACGAAATTTAGAATAGCGTAATGAATTAAATCTAGAATGGTGTGTGTTAAGTTTCGTGAAAATCGGTTCAGATTTATATATTTTTCATCTTCTTCCGATTTTATATAAGTTTGTAACGTGACCGTTTTATACATTATGCACGACCCAAGTTAATGTCAACCCACCTCAATATTTAGTAGTGAATAAGGTCTCACTCTAAACCTAAGCCGGTATCATTATCTGCGTTCTTCAACTTCATTGCATTAAAGGACAGACAATTTCCTTGAAGTACACAATAATTCTCATTCACTTCATAGCACCATACGGATATATGTTCCATTTTTCCATGCGGAAGTGGTCGACCCCGGACGTTAACGAACTACGAGTGACGACGATGTCTGGCTTGTCCGCAGTCTCGTATACTGGTGAATGTTAACGACGGTTCGGCCTTGCTCATAGCCAGCTCCCCGCTCTTTGCCAGCTCCTCGCTCATAGCCAGTTCCTCGCTCTTTGCAAGCTCCCCGCTCTTTGCCAGCTCCTCGCTCTTTGAAAGCTCCTCGCTCATAGCCAGCTCCTTGATCATAGCTACCTCCCCCGCTCATAGCCAGCTCCCCGATCATAGCCAGCTCCCCCTCTCCCAGCCGATCTTCAACGAGACGACATCAGCTAGCCGAGTATCTTCGAGCCGAGTGTATCCTGCCGATCACCAACGAGCCGACTGTAGCCAGCCAATCTTCAACGAGCCGATATCAGCTAGCCAAATATCTTCGAGCCGACTACAACCAAATCCGAAAACCAACCAGCCGATTAGTTACGAGCCGACATCACTTAAACACCCACGAGCCGACTGTAAGCAGCCGGCTATTCACGACCTTCATACCCAGCTACCATTACCAATTAGAAGATTCCAACATAAAAGCTTATCTCACATCCAAACTATTATTCACATTATTATAATAAAGATTGAAATTGTAATCACTCGTGTTTTTACTTAAGGTTTGTTGGTCCTTAGGTTGACCCTGGCAGCGGTTCGGATTTGGATAGAGCTTCTATATATATTTTCCCCGATTTTAAGTACATGATGCACCAAGAACTCAAAATGTGGCCGATATGCACAAAAATTAATATGAAAAAACTAAAATTAATATGAATTAAATTGTGATAAGTTTCGATGAAATCGGTTTAGATTTCGATATATTTGCTTTAAATTGATTTACATAATTTTGTCCATGGTCGTTCCACAATTCGACGTCTGTTAGGATTCATCTGTTGAATATACCCAAAGTAGTGAAGGGTATCATATAGTCAGCCCCGCCAACTTTACTACTTTCCTTACTGGTTTTTTATCTCATTTATTTAATTTTTTTTTTTTGTTTCCCAATTATTTTGAAATTCAACTTCTCCACAAAAATCCGTATGCCCTCACTAAACTTTCTCAATTGTTATATTATAGTTTATGTGTGTGTGCGTGCCTTCCAGTATGTGTTAGAATTACATTTGTTTTTCTTATTGGTTTCTAAGACACAACATAAAAAGTTTGTCCGTAAATGTACAGACACACACACACACGTAGCTAGATATAAATTTTTACCTTGTTTAGTTGTCTACCCTGGATACGGTAGACATAATGTATGGTTGTGTGTGTGCCCTAAAGTGGCAACACATGCAGACAGTTTAAAAATAATCAAAAGTCTGTCTCGATACTCCTCTAAAAGTGACAACAAACGTTATTACTGCCAACATCGATAAATTCCGTTTTAGCCAATATACATTGTGTGAGTGTCATCAGATTGCATATCAAATGCGGCAGAATAGTGCAACTATATATATTTATATATGTATATGTAAATTTGTTAAGTTAATATATATTCTACGTAGAATAATAAAAACCAGTAAGGAAAGCAGTAAAGTCGGACGGGGCCGACTATATGATACCCTTCACCACCATTTACATAAAATCGGAAGAAAATATATATGGGAGCTATATATATATCTGAACCGATTTTCAAGAAATTTATAACACATCTTTCTAGACTTAATTCAGTACGCTATGCCAAGTTTCGTGCAAATCGAAGGATATATAGGGACTTTGGTGCACTATTTACCTAAAATCGGACGAAAATACATATGGTAGCTATATCTAAATCTAAACCGATTTTCCCGAAATTTAACTCACATCTTTCTAGACTTAATTCAGTACGCTATACCAAATTTCGTGCAAATCGAAGGATATATAGGGACTTTGGTGCACTATTTACCTAAAATCGGACGAAAATACATGTGGTAGCTATATCTAAATATGAACCGATTTTCCCGAAATTTAACACACATCGTTCTAGGCTTAATTCAGTACGCTGTGCCAAATTTCCTGCAAATCGAAGGATATATAGGGACTTTGGTGCACTATTTACCTAAAAACGGACGAAAATATACATGGGAGCTATATCTAAATCTGAACCGATTTTCCCGAAATTTAACACACATGGTTCTAGGCTTAATTCAGTACGCTGTACCAAGTTTCCGGCAAATCGAAGGATATATAGGGACTTTGGTGCACTATTTACCTAAAATCGGAAGAAAATATATATGGGAGCTATATCTAAATCTGAACCGATTTTTCCCAATTTCAATACGGTTAGTCTTTGGGCTAAATAAGTGAACTGTGCCAAATTTCATCCAAATCGGATCACAAATGCGACCTGCACTTTGTTAACAAAAATAAATGGACGGAAAGACAGAAAGAAAAGGAACCATGTGTCTATCTCGTTTCCTTTTGCCTATTACAAACATATGCACAAAGACATAATATCCTGTACCACACACAGTGTGGTGAAGGGTATAAAAATGTAGTGAAGCCCAGCTAAGCTTTACTGAGGGAAAAAAGATGAGAAAACATCAACACCCACGCCACAACTTATTCTGGAGCATAACGAAATGTTCGCATTGATCCACTCTGAAATATGGCAAATTGTCTCTATTCGGAAGCAAACAATAATTACAGATTATCCCCTAATCACATTTCCATTAAATTTCATTTTGTATATCCCACTTAAATCTATGCCCACAAATTAAATTCAAGTGCAAACTCAAACATATTTCATATTTTTCATACAATGACAGTTGATACTTTACAATAACCACACACACATTCATATGTATCGAATTGCTAGCTAGATACCGCACACACCATGCACGTGTTCCAAAGAATTTGATATGTTTTATGATTTAATTTGTTGGTTTTTCTCTTTTTCATTTCTTTTTCTCTTTTTTTGTTTTGTCTTTGATAACCTTATATAAGTAAATAATTAATATCATAAATGTTTAATAAACATTTTAAATTATCTCGATATTTGTCATTTGGTGTCTTGAGTTTTTCTGCTACAACATTTGTGCACACACGCACATATATATTTCATGTACTGGTTGTGGGTGGTTAATCCTTATTTTTGTCAGGTTACACGTGTTCCATGGGAGCCTTCCCCATTAGGGAAGTGAATATATTGTCGGCCCTATTATTATTTTATTGAGACATGACATCACATTGATATCGATGATAACGTGTGATTCGGGATGTTATGTTGAATGGGTGTCGGTGTATATGTAGGTGGATGAGGTATCCAACATTAACCAGTATTCATAAATTTACACCCGAAAATCGAAATCAATAGGTTTTGCTATCATGAATTGGCACAACTCATATATTTAGCCCAAGGACGAACCCTATTGAAATTTGGAAAAATAGATTCAGATTTAGATATAGCTCTCATATATTTGTTCGTCCCATTTTATGTAAATGATGCACCAAAGTCCCTATATGTGCTTTGATCTGCACGAAATCTGGCATAACGTACTGAATTGAGTCTAGAATGATGTCCGCAACGTTTCGTGAAAATTTATTTAGATTTAGATATAGGTCCCATATATTTTCGTCCGATTTAAAGTAAGTGGTGCACTAAAGTCCGTATATATTTTTCGATTTGCACGAAATTTGGCACAGCGTACATAATTAACCCTAGAGTGACGTGTGCTAATTTTCGTGAAAAAAGGTTCAGATTTAGATAAAGCTTCCATATATATTTTCGTCCGATTTTATGTAAATGGCGTACCGAAGTCCCTATATATCTTTCGATTTACATGAAATTTTTCATAGCGCACTGAATTGATTCTAGAATGATGTGTTCTAAGTTTCGTGAAAATCGATTCAAATTTAGATGTAGCTCCCATATATATTTTCGTCCGATTTAATGTAAATGTTGCACCAAAGTCCCTATATATCTTTCGATTTGCACGAAATTTTGCACAGCCTAATGATTTAGGTCTAGAATGATGTGTGTTAAGTTTCCCGAAAATCGGTTCAGATTTAGATACAGCTACCATATATATTTTCGTCCGACAGGTAAATGCACGAAATTTTGCACCGCCTAAGGATTTAAATGTAGTGTCAAATTTCGAGAAAATCGGTTCAGAGTTAGATATTGCTCCTATATATATATTCGTCCGATTTATTGCAAATAGTGCGGCAAAGTCCCAATATATCTTTCGATTTACATGAAATTTTGCATAGCGCACTGAATTGAGTCTGGAATGTTGTGCGCAAAGTTTCGTGAAAATCGGTTCAGTTTTAGATATAGCTCACATATATATTTTCGTCCGATATTATGTAAATGGTGCACCAAAGACCCTACCGAATAGCGTGTATCAAGTTATGTCTAAATCGGTTTACATAAATTTGTCTCATTGTAAGCAAACGGCTCTAAACTTGCCGAATGAAATTAAATTTAGCAAAGGTTCCAGAAAGGCATAATGATCACATATTCATGTTCGTTCAATTTCATGCCAATGTTCTTTCGAAAATGTGACGTCTGTTAGGAGACATATGTAGAATATACCCAATGTGGTGAAGGGTATTATATAGTCGGCCCAGCCCGACTTAACTTCTTTAACTACCCTACACAACTATTTTTTTAGGGTATTGCAGCTTTGTGCAGCCCAACAGTTTGTAACGCCGCGAAATATTGGTCCTAGACCCACCTCTAAGTATACCGATCGACTAGCTGAGTCGATCTAGACATGTTTGTCCGTCCCTCCGTCCGTCTGTCCATTATAATTTGTAAACACGATACAGGTAACAGTTATAGACCAATCTTCACGAAATTTTGCTTGTAGGATGGGTTCTGGCCAATGAAGACCCTATTGTTTTTCTTAGAGATCGGTTCATGTTTAGGGGATCAAACGGACGCAATACTTAATTTTTGTCGTTTTTTTTCTGGTCGCTCTAGAGGCCGCAATTATGACCCAAACATCTTGAATGTTTACAAGGAGAAGGGGATTGGGCCAAAAAATAAGCATGACTGTTTTGATAAATATCGGTCAATATTTAGTGGGTCAAATGGACCCTAACTTTTGTGTGAATAATTACAAAAATTGTATTCTATAGCGTATATATTTACTGCTGAAGGACATAGACCCGAGAAGTTGTTAGTATATTCAAGAGGAGTAGTTGACCTTTAAATTGATACCAATTATAATGTCGTATATACTCGGATGTGGGAGTTACACGCAAACATTTACTGGTGTTTACGTATTCAGATATTATTTAATAAACGTGGTAATGGCTAGAGGGCTGATCGCCTTGGAATGTTCCATGAGGTTCTAGTTATGGTCAAGGACAACACCTATAATTTTCGGTGATGATCAGATAATAATTTTAGGATGAAGTGGACTTATTTCTTATTTCTTTGTGTTTTTTTCGATTCGATCTATAGGCTACAATTATAAGCCGAACATCACAACACAACCTACGGTGAAGGGTGTCCATATTACCTTCAATTAGTAATTAGAAGGGCTGTACTGAATATTGATAATATTCGGAAAATATGTCAGTGTAATGTAGAGGTGCTGTTGACCTTTTATCGGATAAGAGAATGCAACTATCACGAAATATTACCCAGGCTCGGAATAAAAATCCGCAGAAATTTACGGTTCCCTGGTAGTTGAGTAGGGTATCGCATGGTCGGCCCCCTCCGACTATACTGCTCTGCTCACTGGTTTTTAAATATATTTATACCCTTCACCACAATGTGGTACATGGTATATTGTCTTTGTGCATATGTATGTAACAGTTAAAAGGAAACGAGATAGACACATCGTTCCCTTTGAGAATATCCATAGAATCACATTTTAAGTCGATTTATAATTGTCCGTCCGTCTCTCTGTCCATGTTAAATTGTAAACAAAGTACAGGTCGCATTTTTGATTCGAATTGGATGAAATTTGGCACAGATCATTGATTTGTCCCAAGGATGAACCTTATTGAAATTGGGAAAAATCGGTTCAGATTTAGATATAGCTCCCATATATATTTTCGTTCGATTTTATGTAAATGGTACACTAAAGTCCCTATATATTTTCCGATTTGGACGAAATTTTGCATAGCGCACTGAATTGAGCCTAGAGTGAAGTCTGCCAAGTTTCGTGAAAATCGGTCCTGATTTAGATATAGCTCCCATATATATTTTCGTGCGATTTAATGTAAAAGGTGCATCAAAGCCCCTATATATCTTTCGATTTGCACGAAATTTTGCATAGCGCACTGAATTGACTCTAGAATTATGTGTGCAAAGTTTCGTAAAATCGGTCCAGATTTAGATATAGCTACCATATATATTTGGATATAGATCCCATATATATTTTCGTTGGATTTTAAGTAAATGGTGCATCAAACTCCTCCGAAGTTGCGTTTTCTAGACATACTTTCTTGACATACTTTAGTCCCATTGTAACAAAAGAATGGCATGTTTATGGATTGATCCAAGTCTATTTACATTTAGATAAATATCACATATTTTATTTTATCCAATTTCATGTTAATAGTCCTGTTTACTATACCCATAGTGGTGCAGGGTATCATATAGTGGGCCCCGGCCGACTTTACTTTACTATAAGTTGTCTTATAAACAATTAATTACAAACAAATTTCTTTGGGTGTATAAATAAATATGTTGAAATTTTTTGGCACAAATCACTTCTATGACATTAATAAATTCATTGTTTGTTTGTGTGTGTGTGTATCTGCGCTTCCCAAAAGTGGTTTTCGTTTCATAAATATTTTTCCGAAATAAGCTGCTTATGATACCAAAGGCCAAACATTAAGTATTACTTGTTGTTCTCTTGAAATATTGAACCAGAAGATGTTATAATATCATCAAATTTTCAGGCAACCGCATCACGTGGAATATAAGGAAGAATAACAAATTACCACGGCAACATTTCCTCCACATTGAAAATATTATTCGAAATGCACATGTTTTTTGTTCCGGACAATTTCTTAATGATATTTAATAACTAAAGAAGTAATTGTGTATTAATAATGAAAATAAATTATTAATAATGAAATAATTAAAGAGCATTGAAAATATATTGTTTAAAAATTTATTTTAAAATTAAATTATTTTTAAACCAGTGATCGGAGCAGTATAATCGGACGGGGCCGACCATATGATACCCTACACAACTTCCACAAAAATTTAACTTTCTTTTGTTCTATATTCTGAGCTTGGGCAATATTACGCGATATATGCACTCTCTTGACCGACCAGAAGTCAACAAATGTTACTAATATTCATTACAGCCCTTGTATTTACTTGGCCGGATTCCCTTCACCGGGGGTTGTGTTGTGATGTACGTCTTTCAATTGCGGCCTATAGATCGACTCGAAAAAAACCAACAAAATAAGTTTTTCGGTCCTGTTCATCCCAAAATGATTATGTGATCTTCACCGAAAATTATATGTGTTGTCCTTGACGATACCTGGATCCTCATGGAAAATTTCAATATATATTTCCGCTCACTAGGTGGTAATGGGTTACTAAACTATATATGAAAACGTTAGCACCTGTAAAGATTTAAGTATAACTCCCTCATCCGAGTACATACGACAATATAATTTAAAGGTCAATCATTCACCTTGGATATACAATCAACTTCTTGGGTCTATATCCTTCAGGGATAAATATATATATGCTATTAAAAAACCAGTGAGCGGAGCAGGTTAGTCGGACGGGGCCGACCATACGATACCCTACACTACTACCACGGAACACAAATTTTCTGCGGATGTATATTCCGAGCAAGGGCAATATTTCGTGATATTTGCACCCTCTTGCCCGATTAGAGGTAAACAGCACCTCTTCCTCACACTGACTCATTTTCCGAAAATTACGAGTATTCAGTACAGCTATTGTCCAGATTCCCTTCACCATGGGTTGTGTTGTGATGTTCGGCTTTCATTTGTGGTTTTCGGTCCACTTCATTCCAAAATTATTATCTGATCATCACCGAAAATTATAGGCGTTGTCCTTGACCATAACTGGAACCTCATGGAACATTTCAAAGCGATCAGTGCTATAGTTCCGCTCTCTAGAGTGATAATGGGTTACTAAATAATATACGAATACGGAGATACCTGTAAATATGATATAAGATATAGGTGTAACTCCCACATCCGAGCACATACAACAATATAATTGGTATTCATTTAAAGGTCAACCACTCCTCTTGGATATAATATAAAGTTCTCGGGTCTATGTCCTTCAGGGGTAAATATATACGCTATAGAATACAAATTTTGTCATTTTTCACACAAAAGTCAGGGTCCAATTGACCTGCTAAATATTGACCGATCTTTATGAAAACAGGCATGCTTATTCTTTGGCCTGATCCCCTTCTCCATGGAAAATTTCACGATGTTCGAGACCATGTAAAAACTCGAGACGTTCGGGCTATAATTACGCTGTCTGGAGCGACCAGAAAAAACGACAAAAATTAAGTATTTGGTCCATTTCATCCCCTAGATATTAAACGATCTTCACCAAAAACAATAGGGGTCTTCATTGGCAAGAACCCTTCCTACATGAAGATTGATCCATAACTATGGCCTGTATCGTGTTTACAAATTATAGATCGACTCAGCTAGTCGAGATATGACGATCGGTATACTTAACGGTGGTTCTAGGACCAATATGTCGTGGCGTTACAAACTCTTGGGGCTGCACAAAGCTATAATACCCTGACATCATAGTTGGGTATACAAATTTGCGCATCATGTTCGTTCTCGTAGAATGGTCCTTGAAATATATTTTTGAAAATCCACTCTTCTAGGCATCTTCAAAAAATCCAATCTTAATCGATTTTTAAATACACGCTTATTTGTAGTCTACTAATTGTACTTAAAAATGGAAATATATTTTTAAAAATACCACGATATTTTTAGCCCATGTAAAAAAAACTATTTTTAACATTTTAAATGAAAATACTGACGATAAATACGTGATCTACTTTAATATCGCAATACAACAATAAACGATAACATTTAAGTAGTAGAGCAACAACATATGTTCCCCCATTTACTAACCTTGTACTCGTTTTTCAGCGCCTCGGCAAAACTATAAAAAATATAGACCAAAAATACCATTGGCTGCTTAGAGCAAATAAGGGTACGACAGATATATGGATAGAATTTACCTACACACACACATTTCACTTTTAACAGTCAAACCATTTAATATCCGTTCATTTGTATTCTCAATGTAATGTTGCCGCATTTATTTCCCCCATAACTGAGTGTCTAACACACGTACACACACACGGACTAAAATAAAATAGACACGCACACACACGAGCTATAAGCAGTAAAAGGGGTCCTATTCGATATGACGTCATCGATTTGCCTGATTAAGTGCATTCATGTTAAAAAAGGGGGGAATGAAAAAACCGACAGATTTAGAAACCCAAGGGGAGGATTCTACAGGAATATATTTAGAATTTGGTGGAAAATCTCATATCCTCTCAATGATATTGATTTGTAACCTAAATAAAGTTCGTTCAACTTGTTCATTAACAACATGTAGGGCACAACTTATCACAGAGAGCAGTAAGAGGAATCATACAGAGAAACCACTTTGTAATGGAAAACCAGTAAGGAAAGTAGTAAAGTCGGACGGTGCCGACTATATGATACCCTTCACCACTTTGGGTTATTCAACAGATACATTTTAACAGACGTCGCATTTTTGAAGGACCAGTAAAATGAAATTGGATCCAAAAACATGTCATTCTGCAACCTATACTAAATTTTTCATTTGGTCAGATATATATCTGATCCTATATCTAAGTGTGAACCGATTTCAACGAAACTTGCCAGAGATTAATTTATATTAACTTCATTATACAAAATTGTGTGGCAGCTGGACAAACATAAAGAAAAAATATATAGGACCGATATCTAAATCTGAACCGATTTCCACGAAACTTAGCACAAATCATTCTAGACTTATTTCGGTACGCCATGTCAAATTTCGTGCAAATCGAAAGACATATATTGACTTTGGTGCACCATTTATATTAAATCGGAGGAAAATATATATGGGAGCTATATCTAAATCTTAACCGATTTTCACGAAACTCAACATACATCATTCTGGACCTAATTCTGTACCCTATGCTAAATTTCGTGCAAATCTAAAGATACTTAGGGACTTGGAAGCCCTATTTACCTTAGATCGGACGGAGATATATATGGGAGCTATATATACATCTGACCCGATTTTATCGAAACTTGGCACACTCCGTTCTGGATCTAATTCAGTACTCTATGCCAAATTTCGTGCAAATCGAAAGATATATAGGAACTTTGGTGTCCCCTTTACCTTAAATCGGACGGAGATATATATGGGAGCTATATATAAATCTGACCCGATTTTCTCGAAACTCGGCACACTTCGTTCTGGACCTAGTTCAGTACTTTATGCCAAATTTCTTTCAAATCGACAGATATATAGGAACTTTGGTGCCCCTTTTACCTTTAATCGAATGAAAATATATATGGAAGCTATATCTAAATCTAAACCGAATTTTACGAAATTTTGCACACATCAGTCTAGTTTGAATTCAGTACGTTGTGCCAAATTTCGTGCAAATCGGAAGATTTTTAGGGACTTTGGTGCACCATTTACCTTAAATACGAAAATATATATGGGAGCTATATCTAAATCTGAACCGATTTTTCCCAATTTCAATAGGGTTCGTCCTTGGGCCAAATAAGTGACCTATGCCAATTTTCATCCAATTCGGATCATAAATGCGACCTGTACTTTGTTTACAATTTAACATGGACAGACAGACCGACATGCATAAATCGACTTAGATAGTGATTCTATGCATATTCTCAAAAGGAGCCATGTGTCTATCTCGTTTCCTTTTGCCAGTTACAAACATATGCACAAAGACATAATACCCTGTACGACAGTGTGGTGAAGGGTATAAAAATAACACGCTCAAATGATAGAACGGGAGCAGGATGACGTATGATAAATTAAATGACCGATAAATATATATAATACGTCCAGAAGACCCACATCCTACAGAAAACCAAGTTGGACGCATCTGATTATATTTTTCTCTCAAAAAATGTATTATGTAAATAAATCCCGCCTTTTTATAAATCCTGAAAAAATATATTTTTTTAAAATTCCCGCCTTTTTATAAATCCAGAAAAATATTTTTTTTAAATCCACTCCTGTTTATAAATCCTAAAAAACATTAAAAAAAAATCGCGCCTTTTTACAAATCTTGATTTTTTTAAAAATCTGCGTCTTTTTATAAATTCTGAAAAAAATATTTGTTTAATATTTGTTTAAAATCCACGCCTTTAGTGGTCAACAGCACTACTTCCTTACACTGCCATATTTTCCGAATATTACCAATATTCAGTACAGCCCTTCTAATTTCTTGTCCATATTCCCTTCACGGCGGGTTGTGTGATGCTCGGCTTATAATTGTGGCCTATAGATCGACTTTAAAAAAAACACACATAAGCACATATATTTTCGGTCCACTTCATCCCAAAATTATTATCTGATCATTAAGGAAAATTATAGGTATGGTCCCCGATCATAACTGGAACCTCATGGAACATTTCAAAGCGATCAACGCTATATTTCCGCCCTCTAGTGTGGTGATGGGTTTATTAAATAATATCTGAATACGTAAGCACCTGTAAATATGTACGTGTAAATCACACATCCGAGTACATACGACAATATAATTGGTATCAATTAAAAGGCCAACCACTCCTTTTGGATATACTATCAACTTCTCGGCTATATGTCCCTTAGGAGTAAATATATTCGCTATAGAATAAAAACTTTGTAATTTTTTACACAAAAGTCAGGGTCCATTTGACCAGTTAAATATTGACCGATCTTTATCAAAACAGGCATGCTTATTCATTGGCCCGATCCCCTTCTCCATATAAAAATTCGAAATGTTTGGGCCATAATTGCGGCCTCTGGAGCGACCAGAAAAACCGACAAAAATTAAGTATTATGTATCCATTTCATCAGCTAGTCGAGATATGACAATCGGTATACTTAAAGGGGGGTCTATGACCAATATTCCGCGGCGTTACAAATACTTGGGGCAGTACAAAGCTATAATATCCTAAGGCGTGGATTATTTATACCCTAAAACAATCCACGCCTTATTATTTTAGCCGGTTTTTAAAGAGCTACCAACAACGCATTTAACTTTAACCGAAACAACGTCAACATCGAAAGTGATTTTACGATGTCGTGTAGTCACATCACAGCTTTTTTTATTACAATCCAAATAACATAAACAAATATAGATGTCTTCCATTCATCAACCAACCAACCAGCTAAAACATATCCGAATAATAATTCACAGTTCCTTTCCCCTTTCGCAGTAGACATACCGAGTTCTTCTTCTTCTTCGTCAAATGTCATTGTTTGCCTTTTTGAATAATTCCCCAAATGAATATTAACTCTAATCAAATGTTATGTCTCATTCCGACAGAGTGGCAGAAACAGAGACTCGCAGGCCATCAAAGGGACATCAGCCGCACAGCAGCCAAGCGTAAAATTTCCCTAACTTATTCGTGGAAAATTTCCATATTTTGCCGAAGGAAGAAAAAAGAATGGAAACAATGGGACAACAAATCAAAAGAAACATTTCCAAACATCTGTTGATATTTTCGTTTGAATTAGAGGAAAACTACAGAGTTTTCATTTCAAGTATCCACCAAAAAAAAAACTACATCCCTACCCTTGGTGGGGGAACTGCTACAGATGTATACATTACATCTATCCTCATAAAAAAATGTTGAGCTTTTTATGTTTTGTTATTACAAATGACCATTTTTATTACAGATTATGGAAAATTCCTGTCGCTTGTATTTTGGGTTTGTAGCTACAGACATTTTGTCAGACGATTAGAAAATTTTAACTTAGAGAATAGAGGAGGATGTATTTAATGGCATGTTATTCTTTGTGTGGACATTCAAGGAAGAAATATTTTTGAAGATCCGCATTTTAAACCATTGACTACTGAAACCATTTTAAAAAATGGTTTCAGTAGTCAAAAATAAGGCGTAGATTTTGTAAAATAAATATTATTAAGGACCAAAAACATGGTGTGGATATTTTGAAGACATATTTTAAAGGACTAACAATAAGGCGTGAATTTTCCAAAAATATTTGTTAAGGATCTATAACAAGGAGTGGATTTTTTGAAGACATGTCTTTATGGACTAACAATAGGGCGTGGATTTCCCAAAAGTATTTGTTAAGGATCTATAACAAGTCGTGGATTTTAAAGACACATTTTTATATATTTGCATGGATTTTTTAAAGAAATATTTATACCCAACGATCGCCCTATCTCGACTAGCTGAGTCGATCTAGACATGTGTGCCCGTCCGTTCCTCCGTCTGTCCATTATACTTTGTAAACACGCTACAGGCCACAGTTATGGACCAAGCTTCTTGAAATTTTGCATTTAGGTTTGGTTGTGATCAATGAAGACCCCTGTTGTTTTGGTAGGTTTAGGTTTGGGGATGTGCAGTCACATGTGTGACTACAACACTCTGAGACCGGTTAGGTCCGATGTGATCATCCAAAGATCGGTTAATATTTAGGGTAAAGATCGGTTAATATTTAGGGGATGAAATGGACCAAATACTTAATTTTTGTCGGGTTTTCTGGTCGCTCCAGAGGCCGCAATTAAGACTCGAACATCGCGAAATTTTACATGGGGAAGGGGATCGGGGCAAAGAATAAGAATGCCTGTTTTGATAAAGACCGGTCAATATTTTAGAATACAAATTACAAAATTTGTATTCTATGGCATATATATTTATCCCTGAAGGATATAGTCCCCAGAAGTTGAAAGTATATCCAAGAGGAGGGGTTAACCTTTAAATTGATACCAATTATATTGTCGTATGTACTCGGATGTGGGAGTTACACTTAATTTTTTACAGGTGCTTACGTATTCAGATATTATTTAATAGCCCATTACCACACTAGAGGGCGGAAATATAGCGCTGATCGTTTTTAAATTTTCCATGAGGATCCAGATATGGTCAAGGACAACGGCTATAATTTTCGGTGATGATCAAATAATAATTTTGGGATGAATTGGACCAAAAACTGTGTTTTTTTTTTAATCAATCTATAGGCCACAATTGAAAGTCGAAAACAAAGCACCGTGAAGGCAATCTGGACAAGTAATTAGAAAGGCTGCACTGAATATTAGTAATATTTGGAATATATGTCAGTGTAAGGAAGAGGTGCAGTTTATTACTAATAGGGCAACAGGGTGCAACTATTACGAAACATTGCCCAAGCTCGGAATAAAAATCCGCAGAAAGTTAGAGTTCCGTAGTAGTTGTGTAGGGTATCATATGGTCGACCCCGTCCGACTATACTGCTCCGCTCACTGGTTTTTAATATTTGACAGAGGCCGCAATTATGGTCCAAACATCTCGAATTTTTATATGGAGAAGAAGATCGGGTCAATATTTAGCAGGAAGAATGGACCCTGACTTTTGTGTGAAAAATCACAAAATTTATATTCTATGGCGTATATATTTGCCCCTGAAGGACATAGACCCGAAAAGTTGATAGTATGTTCAAGAGGAGTGGTTTACCTTTAAATTGATACCAATTATATTGTGGCCTGTACTCGGATGTGGGAGTTACATTTAAATATTCAATCGTGCTTACGTATTCCAATGTTAGTTAGTAACCCATCACCACACTAGAGGGCGAAAATATAGCGCTGATCGCTTTGAAATTTTCCATGATGATCCAGGTATGGTCAAGGACAACGCCTATATTTTTCGGCGATGATCGGATAACAATTTTGGGATGAAGTGGACCGAAAACTTAATATTTTGTGTTTTTCGAGTCATAACCGAAAGCCGAACATCACAACACAACCCATGGTTAAGGGAATCTGGACAAAGGGCTGTACAGAATATTAGTAATATTCGGAAAATTTGTCAGCGTAAGGAAGACGTGCTGTTAACCTCTAATCCGGCAAGAGGGTACAACTATATTGTGTATCCTCCGCACCCTAGTTTTAAAAATATTTTTAAGACCAACAAAATGCCGCGTATTTTTTTTAAATATTTGTAAGGATCTTGAATTTATAAAAAAAAATGTCAACGTTATCAATAAGTTTTGAATTAAAATAATATTTTTCAGAACCAGAAATAAGGCGTGTATATAAAATTAAATATTTTTGAAAATATCCATATTTATCAGATCCCATTTCTGTAGTTTAAAGTAAAGGTACTTTCTACTGGTAAAAAATTTTTCGAACAATCGCTGTATGTGTTCGAGTTTCATTTCGCACTGATTCTTTTGATGTTCCATCGTATTTAAATATACCCACCGATTCCATTAATATACAATATTCAAACATTACCAACATATTCCCCAATATTTACATTTTGTACAATATTAAGAGACCAAAAACGTAATATCCAGTTGACAAAATAACAGAACACACACACACACAAAATATGTAATTTCAAGAATTCCTGTGCTGCTTTTATTTTCCGTTTTTTTATTCTTTTCATTATCCTTCAAAAATATTCCATGAAAATAACGGAACATTGGTTTTGTTGTGGAAAGGGTTTCCATTTTAAATATTTTCAATAAAGTCCAAATGAAACGAGCAAAAAGGTCCTGCTACCTGCATCGATAAACTTGCAAGGGGAAAATAATTTTAGTAACAACCTTTATTGTAGCAGCTTGTGGGTGTGTTTGTGTGACTGTGTGTGTGTGTGTGTGCATATTTCTGAGGAATGAAGTAAATCAGCAATGGCTTCATCAGCACGTGTGTTCCCTGCTTTGTTACATTGCAGGTGGAATTGTTGGGGCGGGGAGGGTTCTGCGGAACAACATTGAATAAATATTTGATATTATGTCCAGAGACTTAGTATTGATACGGGTCCCCAATTCCCCAGCCATTTACATTTCAATGGAAATATTTTCTGTTTGCTTAACATAACATTGATGTTAACAATTTATTGTTATAAAGTATTTATATATCACATTCCGAACTTAGGTAGAGTCGGAAACAGTGAAGTTATTTTTACTTCGTTCCTTTTTGGGAAAGGCAAATATGGTAGGGGGTTTGAAATCAACGGAGAACACATTTGTATACATATATGTACGTGTGTGCGTATGATAGTTGATAATTGATTATACGCCCAGGGGAACCATTATGTATTTGATATCACCATTATGGGATAAAGGAAAGCGGTGGATATGTATTTTGTTTAGAATATGGGGTATAATAAATAATCAAGGCCAATTAAATCTGGGCAAGGGATAAAAAAATAAGGATTGTTTTATACCCTACACAACTATGTTGTCAGGCTTTGTGCAGCCTCAACAATTTGTAACGCTGCGAAATATTGGTCCTAGACCCACTTTTAAGTATACCGTTCATCATATCTCGACTAGCTGAGTCGATCTAGACATGTGCGTCCGTCCGTCTGTCCATTATATTTTGTAAACACGATACAGACCACAGTTATGGACCAATCTTCAAGAAAATTTGCATGTAGGATGGGTTCTGGCCAATGGAGACCGGTTTATATTAGGGGATGAAATGGACTAAAACTATATTTATGTCTGACTTTCTGGTCGCTCCAGAGGGTGCAATTATAACTTCGTGAATTTTCCAATGGGTAAGGGGATTGGGCCAAAGAATAAGCATGCCTGTATTAATCGTCCTTTGAAAGCGCTGCAGATATTCTTCTTCTTTCTAAAAGAGCTGCAGGTATTCTTCCTGTGGAAGATCTGCACCTTTTCTTCTTCCTATGGAAGGTCAGCAGGTAATTGTCTTCCTATAGGAAAGCTGCATGTAGTTTCCTTCATATAGGATAGCTGTATGTTTTCTTCTTTGTGCAGAAGAGTTGCATGTATTCTTCTTCCTGTGGAAGAGCTGCAGGTATATTTTTCCTTTGAAAGAGTTGCAGATATTCTGCTTCTTTGAAAAATCTGAAGTCATTCTTATTTCTATAGGAAAGCTAGAGGTATTCTTCTTCCTGTGGAAGAGTTGCAGCTATTCATCTTCCTGTAGAAGAGTTGCAGGTATTCTTCTTCCTGTAGGAGAGCTGCATGTAATTTTCTTTCTGTAGGAAAGCTGGAGGTATTTCCCTTCATATAGGAGAGCTGTATGTTTTTTGCTTCGTGTAGAAGAGTTGCATTTACTCTTCTTCCTGTGTAAGTGCTGCAGCTATTCTTCTTCCTGTGGAAGATCTGCAGGTATCCTTCTTCCTATGAAAGGTCAGCAGATATCTTTCTTCCGGTGGAAGAAAGTCAGCTATTCTTCTTCCTATGTAAAGCCAACAGGTAATTTTCTCCTATCTTTAGATCAATATTTAGAGTCAAATGGTCACTGACTTTTGTGCGAAAAAAATTAAATTTTTTTTCTGGGGCTCCTGAAGGACATATACCCTAGAAGTTGATGGTATATCCGTGAAGAGTTGTTGACCTTCAAATTGATACCAATTATATGACTGCATGTACTCTGATGTGGGTGTTATACGTAATTAGGTAAAGGTGACTATGTGCATAGTATTACTATTACTCCATTAGAGGGCGGAAATGTCGCGCTGATCGCTTTGAAATTGTACATGGAGTTCCGATTATGGTTAAGGATGACGCCTACAGTTTTCGGTGAAGTTGAGATTTCCATGAACCGAAAACTTCAATATTGTCAGATTTTCTAGTCGCTCTACAGACAAATATTATATGCAGAACATCACATATTTTACAAGGTGAAGGTGATCTGACCAAATACTTAGGGCGGCTGTTTAGATAATGATCGGTCAATTTTTCGAGGGTCAAATCAACCAAACCCTAAAGTGACAATTTTCTTTATTTTACGGCGTAAAAATTAATTTCAAGAAAAAAAAATGGAAAATATGCCAGGGTTCGAAAGTGAAGTTGTTGATCTATAACCGGTAAAAAGCATGCAAATATCTCGAAATATTGTCCAGGCTCAGAATATAGAACCGCAGAAAGTTTGATTTTCGTGGTAGTTGTGTAGGGTATCATATGATCGGCCCCGTCCGACTATACTGCTCCACTCACTGGTTTAATATTTTATAGGGTCTTGCATAAGACGTGGACCATTATTGGACCATATCAATGTGGCTTCAAACGTGGCAAATCCACCATTGACCAGATTTTCACTCTGCGTCAAATCCACAAGACAAAACTCACGAAAAACACATCGACACATTCCACCTATTCGTCAACTATAAAGCCGCATTCGACAGCCCTATCCGTCTGCGTTTGCCATTCCTGCAAAATTAATTCGGCTATGCAGGATAACTTTAACTGGCACAAGATCTACAGGGTATCATATGGTCGGCCCTGTCCAACTATACTGCTCCGTTCACTGGTTTAATATTTTATAGGGTCTTCAGTAAGACGTGGACCATTATTGGACCATACCAATGCGGCGTCAAACCTGGCAAATCCACCATTGACCAGATTTTCACACTGCGCCAAATCCTCGAAAAAACTCACGAAAAACACATCGACACATTCCACCTATTCGTCAACTATAAAGCCGCATTCGACAGCCCTATCCGTCTGCGTTTGGCATTCCTGCAAAATTAATTCGGCTATGCAGGATAACTTTAACTGGCATAAGATCAACAGTTAAAGTTGGACCTGTCAGAGCCCTTTAATACCGAACGAGGATTCAGACAAGGTGACAGTTTGTCGTGTGACCTTTTTAACATCCTGCTAGAAAAGGTCATACGAGAGGCAAAGTGAACAGAAATGGTACTCTGTACACCAAACAATACATATTACTCGCCTACGCCGATGACATCGACATAATAGGTCGAACACTAAGAGCGGTAACAGCCACCTTTGAACAAATTGAGAAGGAGTCTGCCAAAGTGCGTGTGACAGTAAACGGTGAGAAGACCAATCTGATGGTATCAACGCGCAGACGTCCAGTATACTTGAACCAACTGTGGAACTTGAGAACTACAGCTTCGAGGTAGTCAAAAATTGTATATACCTTGGTACCGCGATAAACAAAACGAATGACATCAGTTTTGCAATTCGGAGAAGGATAGTGATGACCAACCGATGCTATTGTGGTCTGAGCAAACAAATCAAAAGCAAGGCCACCTCCCGCCAGACAAAACTCACACTCTACAAGACGCTGATACTACCCGTGCTGTTATATGGATATGAATCATGGGTACTTGCGCAAGCAGATGAGGCAGCTCTTGGAGTGTTTGAGAGAAAAATTATCCGAAATATCAATGGGCCGATCTGCGCTAACGGTGAATATCGCCGTCGACTGAACCATGAGTTGTACCTGCTATTCTAGGACATCGACGTTGTTAGACGTATTGAGCTACAGCGACTACGTTGACTAGGTCATGTTGTGAGAATGGATGAAGATGCCCCAGCCCAGAAGGCATATAAAATCGAACCAGCTGATGGTTCCCGCAGAAGGGGAAGGCCACGAATACGATAGATAGATCAGAGATCAAGTCGAAGACAACATTGTCGAATATGGTCTTTCAAATGGGGAAAAACTGCGCAAAAGACCGACGCGCCTGGAAATCTTTTCTAAGCTCGGCTTATGGAACGAGAGTTCTGCCACAAGCCAGGTAAATAAGTAAGCAATAAGACGTGGATGTTTTAAAAAATTTTCAAATGATTTATTGGAAAATGTTTTAAAGGGTTTTTATACCCTTCACCACACTGTGGTACAGGGTATTATGTCTTTGTGCATATGTTTGTAACAGGCAAAAATAATCGAGATAGACCCATGGTTCCTTAGAATCACTTTCTGAGTTGATTTATGCATGTCCGTCCGTCCGTCTGTCTGTCCATGTTAAATTGTAAACAAAGTACAGGTCGCATTTATAATCCGAATTGGATGAAATTTGGCACAGGTAACTTATTCGGCCCAAGGACGAACCCTATTGAGATTGGGAAAAATCGATTCAGATTTAGATATAGCTCCCATATATTTTTTCGCCCGATTTAAGGTAAATTGTGTACCAAAGTCCCTATATATCTTTCGATTTGCACGAAATTTGGCATAGCGTACTGAATTAAGTCTAGAATGATGTTGCTAAACTTCGTGAAAAGGTCATAGCTAGGCTAATTGACACAACGTACTGAAGTAATATACATAAGTCTCTGGCAAGTTTCCCTGAAATCGGTTCAGATATAGATATATAACAAAAACCCAACGTCTGTTACGATACATATGTATAATATACCCAAAATGGTGAAGGGTATCATATAGTCGGCCCAGTCCGACTTTACTACTTTCCTTACTGGTTTAAAAAGTATTTTTTGTGTGCCCCCATAAAGCTTGGAATTTTAGATGGTCTTCATAAGCCTTGGATTTTTTAAAGAATAAAGAATGAGAGTACCCGATTTAGATTTTTTGAAAAATATTTTAAGAGTCACCTTAAATATTGGAGTTTTTGAAAAACATGTTTTTTATATTTTCTGAGAATAACCAGTTTAAGAATATTTTTTAATTATACATTTATAAAACTAATATAGAAATATTTATATATTATAATAATTATTTTTTTGATTTGTTTTCTAAATACACAGCACAAAAAAATTGATCTAACTAAAATTTAAAAATATCAACACAGATTTGTGACTTCTATCAAACATCAACCTTGTCGACGCTCTTATCTTACAATTTCTTATCACATTTTATTTTTAATTGGCTGCTGTCATTTTCATTGTTCTATTCTTTGTGTAACTTCATTTGGATAATCCGTATCGGCTTTGAAAAGATAACACAATTGCCAATGTAATTTCTCCTGGGCCGTGAAGGTGAGGGGATAATTATTAATATTACACCTTATAAGGCCTTCGTCCGCGAAACGATTCTCATTTAAACGACATTGTTGAGCAAAAAATTTGGCAAAATATTGATTTAATTCATAACAGCTGGGACAGTGATGGCATGGATCTTGATCGCCTAAATTTTCATTGAATACCCTTTCTGGATGAATTTGGGAACCATAGAAGGGAAATCTGGAGAAAATATATGTATATATGTGTGAGATATATTTATTTAAAAAATTCGCTCTTTTACTTACTCTTTGTGCTCTACAATGTTTATAAATTCCAAACCATTATCATCCTTATTACAGGCCAATACCTGCCATTGGTCCTCGATTTTAAACATTCTCAAATCCTCTTTTGTAATACAATATTTGTGGTAATGGTAACCGAATGGTTGTGATGACATTCGTGCTTTCACTGATTCGTCTAGGTCGGCAAATAATTTGGATTTTTGTAAAACTAAAAGAGAAGAAGACAATTTTATAAAATACTAGCATAGGCCCGCTACGTCGTTAGCGGATCTTTTTATAATTCAAATAAATAAATAAATATTAATTAAACATTAATTTAGGATTAAGTATAAATTTGAAACATTTCGAATAATAATAGGCCCTATATCTTAATTTTTATGAACTTGTATTATTTCCTGAAAGCGTACTATTTTCTCGACCCTCCCGATGGACCAATGCAAATAGTACCATAATAAGTTTTTTAAACTTCTTTGTTCCTGTCAGCAATTTATTACTAATGATACTTTTGTACTCTTATGGTACGAATTTGTAATATAAAAATTGCAGAAATTTATTCCGGTGCGATACGTGTTACAAAATCCTCATTGGAAAAAATTGTCGGTATTTTTTGTATATCCTTGACATACAAATTCCGCCCATTATTTCCAGTGTGGTTGGAAACATTATTGGAAATAAATATCAGTTCTGTTATGGTGGTAGATATTGTAGAAACATTTGCATTTAAAAGTGCCAATAATTTAGTACTTGTTGTGTCCAGGGGTTTGTTTGCTCACTACATCGGAAGTTTAAACCAAAATTCACATAACTATTCGCTGTAGTATAGATCGATCAGTAATTTTTAGTAAAAATTTTCGAAGAATATTTCCATAAAACATATTACTTGTCATAGTCAAAGATAAATACTAAAATTCGGATATCTGTCTTTAACCTATCCTATTTAGTACTTTCAAGCATAACAATATTTCGTACTTTATGTACAAATGTCAAACAAAATTGTGAAAAGCATTGTTTTTATAGAAAAATCCAAATTCTATATGCACCCGAACCGCCGTACAATATGTTGTAAATTTTAGAACTTATTTCTGGAAAATATTTACGCTTAAAGGTTTATTTGCATAGTTCCAGATAAGTATTTAATAACAGGTTCCTATATTAATCCATTCTACCGTACACAATATTTAGTACTTGTTAGTACCGTTAGGTTACAAACTTTTTGGCATATTCCACTTTTTAAAATATACAAAGCTACATACCGAATTGCACATCGTGCAATATTTTGTGTTTTTGTTGCCGTTTAGTACTAATTTCCAATAAACCAATAAACTGTACTCTAAATTTACATTTATATTTATTTGCCATACACTGTGGTAGAATATTTAATACAATTTTCGAAAAATATCGCACTATTTGTAATAGTTAAGCTACATATTTTAATCTCTAGCTTTTCCATTATAATTTAATATTTTGTACCATTTTAGTACTAATATCAAAAATATGTTACTCTATTTGTAATAGTGTTTCAGATTTGTATTTCTTCCGGTTCCATTATACTACAGTATTAAGTACTAATTTAAAAAATATATATGCATACATTCTATTTGTAATAGAGTAAGCTACATACTGAGATTCAGATTTATATTTCTACCAGTTCTATTGTATTTTATTAGTTAGTACTTTTTATTACCACTTTAGTACTAATTTCCAAAAAAATGTTATGTATAGTATTCTATTTGTAAATGTTAAAGCTATATGGACAGTTTCACATTTCTATCTCTGTCGGTTATATTGCAATATACTATCTACAATTTTTTAGTACATTTCAGTACTAATTTCCAAAAAAATACATTTTCCCATTATTCTATTTGTAATAGCTATTTCAGATATTTATCCTTACCTGTTCCATCGTAGTAAAATATTTAGTACTTGTTAGTACTTTTAGTACTAATTTCCAAAATTTGTTCACACATTCTTATTTTAGAGTTCTACTTCCAACCGTTGCGGTGTAGTACTGTTTTAGTACATTTTAGTACTAATTTTCAAAAAAATATTTTGCATATCATTATATTTGTAATATCTTAAACTACATACCAAGTTTGAGATATGTATCTCTATCGGCTTCATTCTAATACATTATTTAGAACTATTTAGTACCTTTAGTACTAAATTAAAAAAATCCACACATACCGCTTCCCCTATTATTAACAAAGCTGTATACCAAATTTCAGAGTTGTACTTCCAACCGTTCGTGAGTTATAGAGTTTTAGTACTTTTTAGTACCATTTTAGTACTAATTTCCAAGAAATATTTTTCTACCTCATTCTATTCGTAATAGCTTAAGCCTCATACCAAGTTTCAGATATACATCTCTATAGATTCTATTCAAATATAATGTTTAGTACTTTTTAGTACCTCTTAGTACTAAATTCCAAAATTTTTTCACATATACCACTTTGCTTATCGTAGGAAAAGCTGCATACCAAATTTCAGAATTCTACATCTAACCGTTCCCGCGTAATACAGTTTTTAGTACTTTTTAGTACCTTTTAGTACGAATATCCAAAAACCGCGCCTTATCACACGCTTCCCCACCAAACCCAACCTACATGTCGAATTTCAAGTTTCTAGCTTTAGCCGTTTCGTCTGGGCGTTGATGATCAGTCAGTCACTTATAACGCAACTCTTTTATATATATAGATAAAAAAAATCTGACTCTAAACCCTCTTACCTTTGTCATCCTCAAATTGAACTGGCAATGAAACATTCATAGATTTACAATCCTGTCGCACATCTTCGACACCGGCTGAATGCGTTAGTAACAGCTGATAACCCAGACAGGTACCCCACAATGGAAAATGCTTTAATTGCCGGGCAATATCGAAAATTATTTTGGAACTGGTATAAGCATGGCTGGTCATATCTTTGGTACAGAATTTCGGATTGAAGAAAATAGCCCCACCAGGCATTAAAATTCTGTAAAGGGATATTTTTTATTTTTGTTTTTTAATTTGTGATATTTGACGATTTAATTTACCCATTAATTTTATTCATTATCGATTCATAATAGATGCGAGGTCGATTGTTCCTAAAATGAAACAAGATAAAAAATGATAAATTATTAATTTTAAAAATTATTTTTCTATGGAATTTTATAACGTCCAGTTCCCAATATTTGTAAAAAAGATTTTGAATAAGATTTGAACCAAACCAAAGGGCGTGGATTTAAAGAAAAACTTTTTTAAAGACTACTAAAGAGCGTGGATTTTGTAAAAATATTTGCTAGAGACTACCAATGAAACATTTTATATGCATTAACAATGGGCCTGGTAGTTTTAAAAATTATATTTGGTTCAAGAACGAACCCTATTTAAATTGGGAAAAATCAGTTCAGATTTACATATAGCTCCCATATATATTTTCACCCTATTTTATGTAAATAGTGTACGAAAGTCCGTACATTTCCTTCGATGTGCACGAAATTTGGTATAGCGTACAGAATTGAGTATAGAATGATGTATGTTAAGTTTCGTGAAAATCGGTTCAGATTTAGATATAGCTCCGATATATATTTTCGTCCGATTTTATGTAAATAGTGTACGAAAGTCCCTACTTGTCCTTCGATTTGCCCGAAATTTGGCATAGCGTACTGAATTGAATGTAGGGTATATAGGGTACTGAATTAAGTCCAGATTGATGTTACTAAGATTCGTGAAAAGATCTACAGCTAGGCCGATTGACACAACGCACTGAAGTAATATAAAGTAGTCTCTGGCAAGTTTCCCTGAAATCGGTTCAGATATAGATATATAACAAGCATGCGACGTCTGTTAGGATACATATGTAGAATATACCCAAAGTGGTGAAGGGTATCATATAGTCGGCCCAGTCCGGTTTGAAACCGAGAATGGGGGTCCCCTTAATTTCGCCTGATTCATTTCAAAGGTTCTCTAAAGAGCATATGTATCTATCTACAAGATATTGTATATATTAGCGCTCCTTGTATGTATAATCATTTCCGACCCAAAATAATCATTTCCGACCCTATAAAGTATATATATTCTTGATCAGCGTAAAATTCCGACTGTCCGTCTGTCTGTCTGTTGTAATCACTCTAGCGTCTAAAGGAATTGAGATAGATCGCCAAAATTTTGCAGTCAGGTCAAGTTCGAAGATAGGCTTTATCGGTCCACGTTTAGGCATAGCTCCCATATAAGGGTAGCCCCAATTTTCGGTATTTTGAGGTTCTTGAGCGTGTTTTTCAAGTGAATTCGCTGAAATTTGGTACATTGAGTTTTTATTGGGTACCAAATCTCTCCACTAAAAATTATAAATATGTGTGTATATTTTCGGATACCCCCATATAGGGGTACCCTTAATTTTGCGTTGTTTTGGGGTGTTTGATCGCATTTTTCGACCGAATTCGCTGAAATTGGGTACTTTGAGTTCTTATTGGGTAGCAAATCTCTACACTACAAATTATAAATATGGATCAATTTTTTCGGGTAGCCCCCATATAAGGGTACGCCCAATTTTCGGTATTTTAGGGTTCTTAAGCGTGGTTTTCTACCGATTTCGCTGAAATTTGGTACAGGGGGTTCTTATAGGGTACCAAATTTCCCCACTAAAAATTATAAATATAGGTCCACTTTTTCTGGCAGTCCCCATATAAGGGTACCTCCCAATTTCCACTTTTTGGGGGTTTTGACCGGGATTTTTCACCGAATTGGCTGTAATTTTGAAATTTAAGTTCTTATTGGATAGCAAATCTCTCCACAAAAAATTATAAATTTTGGTCAAAAATTATAAATATGGGTCCATATTTTCGGATAGCGCCCATATAAGGGTACCCCTAAGTTTGTGGTGTTTTGGGGGGTTTGATCGCATTTTTCGACCGAATTCGCTGAAATTGGGTACTTTAAGTTCTTATTGGGTAGCAAATCTCTCCACAAAAAATTATAAATATAGGTCAATTTTTTCGGGTAGCCCTAATATAAGGGTACCACCAATTTTCGACATTTTGAGGTTCTTGAGGGCGTTTTTCAAATGAATTCGCTGAAATTTGGTATTTTGTAGTCGTATATGGTAACAAATCTCCTCAACTAAAAATTATTAATATTCACCCCTTTTTAGAGGTAGTCCCCATAGAACCCCCTTTTATATTAAAATAGTTGTCTGATTTTTTCCGTGTGTTGCGGTTGGGTAGTCGTTACGGGGAATAGTCAATTTAGCCATCTGTTGTAAGCATTCCGCCTTCGAAAAATATTGTGATAAAAACTCAAACATGACTATAATGAAATATATTGTCAGACATTTAGGCATCTCCTCAATATGGTGATACATCCTGAAGGAGGTACAGATTTTAGAAAAAATGCCCATTAAAATTGCTGAAGTTTGTATTTGGTGTACATAATGGTTTACATAAATCGGTTTGTAGAATTATCGGTATATGCCCACTTTTTGGGTAAGTTCCCTATATTTTCATTGCATGTATCTGTCAGTATAACTATGGTGGAGGGCCGAACTTAACGCTTTTTCACTTGTTTTAATTTAAATCCCCGCCTATTGAAGACTTTAATTAATGCATATTTTTATTATTTTAAAAACATGACCGTTATCTAAATTTTTTTCGACCATTGGCAACACTACGTAAGCAATATGTATTTAATATTAAGGTTATTGATTTTTCCCACAAAAGCAAACTGCCTTTCTCTTCTGCAGAACACTTTCTCTTTCTCAAAATGCTCTCATCTCTTTTGGATTTTCATATCAATCTCCCAAACAGTCAACTGTTTGTTTATGCAATCTTTTGCAGGTATTCGTGTGATTTGTTTACAAAACAATGTTGTTTTTCTTTTCTTTTTTATATTTCAGAATTCAAAAATATTTTCTTTTTTTTCAAATATGGGGGAAGAGGTAGGCGAACTCACACTCACTTACCATATGGGTATGACTTTAGCACCGGCTGCTTCCAAAAATCTCACATACGATGCAGCCAAGTAGCTCTGGTATTCCCTGCCATACCTGTTCTGCAACGTCGTGGCAATATCCATGCACAGGATACCAATGACAGGTGTAACGGTTTCATTGCAATGCAAATTTCCCATCATCTTGAAATTTTTTTCTTGACCCTCACTCACACTGCAGGCTGATAGGGCAAATTCAATAACAAACTTATAATTATTTTTTGTTCGGTTTGTGAGAAGAAGAAAAATACGCACGCTAATTCGTTTTAATTGTGGCACTCAGATGTTTAGTGGCCGACAACTTGATGCACACTGAATAGAAATTGCATTGTTTGGATAAAAGAGAAACAACAACAACAATAACAGCAAATAAGCATTCTACAATAACGAAAGAAAGGAAAAAAATGACGATGAGGTGTATGTGTATATACGAGTGTGTGTGTATGTGTATGCATTTCTAAGTTATTCACGGCCATGGTGTTTTATGAATGAACGCTAGAAATTCTCTTTGTTAGTCTGTATGATGACTGATTTTTATTTTTTAAATATTTATAAGAACGTATTTATTTAGCAAACACTAGAAATAACTCAAATTGAAAGAAAATATTGTAACTATTTATTGGTTAATATTAAAAAAATCCATATACCCTAAAAAAGTATTTTAAGTTCACGCTTATTGGGGGTCGTAAAAAAATACGTTCATAAAAAATCGCATATGGTTATACACAACATACACAAATTTCAGAAAATTTTAATTGTTAATATACCCTCAGCTTTTTGGCTAAGGAGGCTGTATACACTTTGACACAGTTAAATGGTTCTACACCCCATGTTTCTTTGGACCAAATTTGTTTCAGAAAATATTATTTCTTCCAAACTTAGTTCAAGTTCGAAGATAGGGAATATCGGTCCACTTCTTCTGGTACCTCCCACACAGGAGCTAGGCCTAAATGCGGGTTACAGTTCATATATAGTTCATTATCGAACCTTACGTTCTATTTTTATCTCGATATCCTCCGCAGGTGAAATGATTACAAAAGAGCGTTAGAACCAAACCCAAAACGCGGAACAAATCAGATAACTATTTTAATATAAAAAAGGGGGTTATATGGGGATTACCCCAAAAAGGGGGCGAATATTAATAATTTTTGGTGGGGAGATTTCGTACCACATACGACTACAAACTACCAAATTGCAGCGAATTTGGTAGAAAAACGCGCTCAAGAACCCCAAAATACCGAAAATTGGGGGTACCCTTATATGGGGGCTATCCGAAAAAATGGACCTATATTTATAATTTTTAGTGGAGAAATTTGCTACCCAATAAGAACTCAAAGTACTAAATAACAGCCAATTCTATGAGAAAAATGCGATCAAAACCCCCAAAATACGGAAATTTGGGGGGTACGGTTATATGGGGGCTACCAGAGAAAGTGGCCCGATATTTATAATTTTTAGTTTAGATAATTGGGACCAAATAAGAACCCAATGTTCCAAATTTCAGAGAATTCGGTTGAAAAACGCGCTCAAGAACCCCAAAATACCGAAAATTGGGGGTACCCTTATATGGGGGCTATCCGAAAAAATTCACCTATATTTATAATTTTTTGTGGAGAGATTTGGTACCTATTAGGAACTCGAAATACTAAATTACAGCCAATTTGGTGGAAAAATACGATCAAAACCCCCAAAATACTAAAAATTAGGAGGTGCCGATATATGGGGCTACCAGGAAAAGTGGATCTATATTTATAATTTTTTGTGGGGACATTAATTACCCAATAAGAAATCAATGTACCAAATTTCAGCTTATTCGGTTGAAAATCGAGCTCAAGAACCCCAAAATACCGACAATTGTAGCTCGTTCCCACGCCACTCACACCTGCCCCAACCGACCGAAAGGGTGACCTACCTTTCGTAGTAATAGCGTTCACACCATAGATCGATCCATGGCAGGATAGTGAACAGTGGGACCACCAGCTACATGCAAATATGCTGATGAAATAAAATTTTTCGTGCTACTCGATTTTCTAAACAATGAGAATCCAAAATATATAAAATTTGTGGACAAGTGGGTTGAAAAAATCATCGAAATACCGAATATTGACATTAACTATCTTTAATATTGCGAGCTCTATCGTGATATCCACATACAGACGAACATGGCGGAATAGACACGTTTATTGCTAGTCTCTAAAAAAGTACGCAGTTGTATAATCTCACATTTCTACAATATTCAACATTTCTTTGTTACCCAAATTTATCATTCAAAGACCTTTTTCAGTTTAGAAAAAGAAATCAAAAACAAATATCGGGAATTTACCCACAATCATTGGTATACTAGATGAACCTCTTGTTTTTCACTCACACTGGAAATTAAAATCAATTTTATGGCATTATTGAAAAACATACACAAGCATGCACACTATAGAAGCAGCAACAACAAAATCCTAGGTCTGATAAAGTTAGCAGTTTCCTTAGTTGCTTTGTAGAATACACTTCCAGAAAATACATCGGTGTCCAATGGATGATAAGATAGATCATAAACTATTATCTACAATTTACATTTTTGAAACAAAGACGAGTTCAAGAAATTAGTAAATAAATTTGAATTTTTCATAAACTGATAATGCAAATTGCTAAATATTTTAATTTGATGGTCCACCATCCTAAAATTATGCTTTGTTTATGAATTCAAAAATAAAATTTCGAACCAGAGATGGATAATTGAAATTAAGAACTAAAAACATTACGAAGTTCGGCTGGACCATCAGCAAAGCATAAAATAAAACCAGTAAGGAAAGTAATAAAGTCGGACTGGGCCGACTATATTATTCCCTTCACCACTTTGGGTATATTCTACATATGTATCCTAACAGACGACGCGTTTTTGTTTTATATATATAACTGAACCGATTTCGGGGAAACGTGCCAAAGACTAATTTATATTATATTAGTATGTTGTGTCAATCGGCCTAGCTATGGATCTTTTCACGAAGCTTAGCAACATCATTCTAGACTTAATTCGTGCAAATCGAAAGATATATAGGGACTTTGGTACACAATTTACCTTAAATCGGACGAAGATATATATGGGAGCTATATCTAAATCTGAACCAATTTTCACGAAACTTTGCACACATCATTCTAGACTTAAGTCAGTACGCTATGGTAAAATTCGTGCAAATCAAAAGATTTCCAGGGACTTTTTACCTAAAATCGGGCGAAGCTATATATGCGAGCTATATCTAAATCTGAACCGATTTTCACGAAACTTGGCAGACATCATTCTAGACCTTATTCATTACGCTGTGCCAAATTTCGTGCAAGTCAAAAGATTTCCAGGGACTTTAGTGGTATATTTACCTAAAATCGGGCGAAGCTATATATGCGAGCTATATCTAAATCTGAACCGATTTTCACGAAACGTTGCACACATCATTCTAGACTTAATTTAATACGCTGTGCCAAATTTCGTGCACATCGAAATATATATAGGGACTTTGGTACACAATTTACCTTAAATCGGACAATGATATATATGAGAGTTATATCTAAATCTGAAACGATTTTCACGGAACTTGGCAGACATCATTCTAGACTTTATTCATTACGCTGTGCCAAATTTCATGCAAATCGAAAGATATATAGGGACTTTGGTGCACCATTTACCTTAAATCGGACGAAAATATATATGGGAGCTATATCTAAATCTGAACCGATTTGTCCCAATTTCAATAGGGTTCGTCCTTGGGCCAAACAAATGAACTGTGCCAAATTTCATCCAATTCGGATCATAAATGTGACCTGTACTTTGTTTACAATTTAACATGGACAGACGGACGGACACGCATAAATGACTCAGAAATTCTATGCATATTCTCAAAAGGAACCATGGGTCTTATCTCGATTATTTTTGCTTGTTAAAAATATATGTACAAAGACATAATACCTTGTACCACAGTGTGGTGAAAGGTATAAAAACTGCATACTTCCCATTCATATATAAATACAGCATTAAACTCGCCTATAAAGTCTCCCTTAAGCTCGCCTATAAAGAATTCCTTCAGCTAGCTTATAAAGAATTCCTTGAGCTCACCTATAAAGAATGCATTCAGCTCGTCTATAAAACCACTCTTCAGCTCGTCCATAAATACTTCATATAGCTCGTCCATAAAGATTCCATACAGCTCGCCTATAAAGACTCCCTTCAAATCGTCTATAAAGACGCCCTTCAGCTTGCCTATAAAGACTTTCTTCAGCTAGCCTATAAAGACTTCATTCAGCTCACATATAATATCTCCCTTCAGCTCGTTTATAAAGATTACTTTCAGCTCGTCAATAAGACTCCCTTATGGTCGCCAAAAAGTCATCCTTCAACACTCCTTTCAACTCTCCTATAAAGATTATTTTCTTCTCGCCCTATAGCTCGCCAACAAAAAATCACTTTAGCTTGTCTATAAGTACTTCCAGAGCATAAATATTTCCAAAGCTTATTAGGATTCCATTTGGAATACACCTCCAAGGCTCCTATAAAATTCCCATTGGTTCCCGTATAAAAACAATCTTCAGCTCATCTATAAAGACTTCCTTCAGACGACCATTTCGAATTGATTTTTCTCACAGAGTATGTATCTTTATATTGATTCATAAGAGTATCCATAATATCTTTATGTATATATACATACACATTGTCATTACGTTTATTTTGTTCAGTTACTTATGTATATAAAAAAAATAACAATAAAATGCAAATAATCTCAATAATTAGATATCAATCAGCTAAATCGATTTATCTCGCATCTATAGCCCTGATTATCGGTTAATGTTAAACACATTTCTTTTAAATCATAACCAAATGCGATGTATTACAAACACGCTAAACAATGTCAGCAGAATAGATGCACCGAACTTTTCGGCACCATTACCGCCGCCAACGCGATCTATGGGCTGCTCATCGAATAAATATTGCTGCATAAATGAAGAGCCAATAGCGCCAGTATATTTGGGGGCATAATTATAAATTAACGCTTCCGTTTCTTCGGTTTGATTTTTGAAAAATTGACGATTGCGGCGTGTTTCACCCACAAAGAAATCGGCAAAATATTGTGAAGCCTTAATGGCAAGGGTGGTGTGGGTTATATTGCGATTCTGTACAAACTCGTAGAGATTTTTTTCTGGATGAAATTGTACACCATAAAAAGGATACCTGTTGGAGAAGAGAAAAACAAGTCATGAGAGAAAACATGGTGATTACCAAAAGCAAAAAAAAAAATGTTATGTATGCAAGAAACGAAGCACCATGTAATTGCGTTAATAATTTATTAGCATACTTTTAGGCGAACTTACTTTTTATGTTCAATGCTGGATATAAATTCACTGCCATCCCAATCGTGATTGAGGCTCATCACCCTCCACAGTGTATCCAATTTCATAGTGGCAAAAGTCTGAAAAGAAAACCAAGAAACGAAAAAAACAAGCACAGCAACCAGTGAATTGATTATTAATGGAGAAATAATGTAATTTATATTAAAAATGTATTAGGTGTGTAATGGTATGGCATGGAATGCATAAAGAAAGCGAGAAAACACATGCATAAGTATTTTGGTAACACACCAGTCTAATGGATTTTATAAATAAATAACCCAAAGATGTTGCCTAAGGCAATGTTGTGATTTCTCGTGATTTGATTTTTTTTATCTTGCACTCACCTCTTCTGTAAAACAATACATATGGAAATTCGCCGTGACCGGATAATTCTTTAAAATATCTATAACTTCAGGACTTGCATTGCGAAACATTCTTGATTGCTGGAAATCTGAAAAGTACAACAAACATAAATGTATAAAAAAATACATATCGTATCGTAAATTTACAAACCTTCTTTAAATTCCAATGGCAATGGTTGGGCAGACGATGAACAATATGTTCGTGGCTCAGTTCCATTTGCCGATAAATATACCAACAACTCATAGCCCAAACATGTACCCCATACGGGAAAATAGGTACCATTATCATTGATTTCCATAGCAATTTCATAAATGTGACGACCAGCATCGGCATAGCCATTAGATTGATTGAAATATGTAGCGCCACCAGGTAGAAGGACTCTGAATTAAAAAAAGGAAATTTTATATTAAAAAAAAACAAAAATGCGAAATAATATAGAATTAAACAATGTGGTCTTTCCAAAAAGAAAAATTATTTAATACTTTATGTTAAAATACACCCTGAGCTTCATCTAGAAATCCCCAGATCTTCACATCCTTACTTCACTAAGATTTAGTAAGCGTCTTAAAATACTCCCAGACATTATTCCCTCCTAAAAAGACTTCATTCAGTTTTTATATCGTCAATATATGCTTTCTTCACTTTGTCTATAAAGCCTCCCTTCAGCTCGTCTATAAAGCCTCCCTTCAGCTCGTCTATAAAGCCTCCCTTCAGCTCGTCTATAAAGCCTCCCTTCAGCTCGTCTATAAAGCCTCCCTTCAGCTCGTCTATAAAGCCTCCCTTCAGCTCGTCTATAAAGACTCCCTTCAGCTCGTCTATAAAGACTCCCTTCAGCTCGTCTATAAAGACTCCCTTCAGCTCGTCTATAAAGACTCCCTTCAGCTCGTCTATAAAGACTCCCTTCAGCTCGTCTATAAAGACTCCCTTCAGCTCGTCTATAAAGACTCCCTTCAGCTCGTCTATAAAGACTCCCTTCAGCTCGTCTATAAAGACTCCCTTCAGCTCGTCTATATTATATATATATATATATATATATATTCAGCTCGTCTATAAAGACTCCCTTCAGCTCGTCTATAAAGACTCCCTTCAGCTCGTCTATAAAGACTCCCTTCAGCTCGTCTATAAAGACTCCCTTCAGCTCGTCTATAAAGACTACAGCTTCTATAAAGACTCCCTTCAGCTCGTCTATAAAGACTCCCTTCAGCTCGTCTATAAAGACTCCCTTCAGCTCGTCTATAAAGACTCCCTTCAGCTGGTCTATAAAGACTCCCTTCAGCTCGTCTATAAAGACTCCCTTCAGCTCGTCTATAAAGACTCCCTTCAGCTCGTCTATATTCCCGTCAGCTGTCTATATAAAATATATATTGATTATATATATATAATGTTTTAATACTCAAAACTTACCCATTAATTTTTGTTAAAATATCTTCATAGTATTCTCGCGGTTTACCAATCCTAGAATGAAGAAAACAAGAAAAATATGAATTATTTTTTTTAACAAAAAAGTTTGCTGGGTTATTTAAAAAATCACAAATTGTATTTAGTTATCTTAAGTAGTCGCGTTAAAAGAACACACAAATGTCAACTATCTCCATTATATTAATCGGGATTTTCGATGATATTTTTTATGACATTTTGATAATATATTGTCAAGTTGTGTGAATGTCTACTATTAACTCAAATCATAACAAATCATATTGTGATAACATATGTTTTTAAAAATTTTATTATTAGATAATTTATGTTTGCCAAGCGACATCGATCTCCGCCAGTACGAACAGTTATTGATGAAAAGTATTTTGTGCCAATTATCTCCATTATATTAATCGGGATTTTCGATGATATTTATTTATGACATTTCGAAAATATATTGTCAAGTCTACTCTTAACTCAAATCATAACATATGTACGTGACATTGTGATGACGTATATTTTTGAAAATGATTATTAAATAATTTATGTTTGCCAAGCGACAACGACCTCCGCCAGTACTAACTGTTATTGATGATAAGTATTCGGCCTGTCTGGGAAAATATTTCTATTTTTAACTGAGATAACTTAACGTCAGGAAATTAAAACAAATTAATCTTTTTAAATAAAGTTGTACCGCAAATTTTATAATTACAGATTTTTTTTATATTACACTAGGATACAATTTAAAAAAAAGAAATTAATAATTAATTATATTTAAATATCTCTGCATATACTATGCAATGTTTGCAATGCAGACATCTAGATATATAATTCCCCCATATACGAATATTTCGAAATCCGATAAAAATCCTAGGAAAAAAATTGTGTTGCATAGTGTTGTATTTTTATAATTTCATTCGATTTAAAATTGAACAAACATTTTAACGGTATTATTAAATAATACAAACACAATTATATTCTATACGTAATGGAATTTTTGGTTTCACAAAATACACTTATTCCGTTACAAAATAAAATAGCAAAATCTATTCCGTAATTAGAATGCATTATCAAAACGTAATAAGTGGCAATTTATATATTTGCGATGGAAATCGCAAAAATGGGTATAAGTCGTCCATTTTTTAACCAATTTTTTTGATTTTTCTCATTTTCGAAAGTTTATTTAATTGTCTTCCCCGTAATATAATAAAACTTATACGGCTTGATATCATAATTTATTCGTACGGTCCGAAGAAAAATAAATTTTGTCATTTTATGGGTATTTTTTCACTTTTCGACCACTGTAACTCAGAAAGAAATAAAGACATACGCGTTTCAAAGTGAAAATCTATGAAACCACGGTTTTCTCTACATTTACCGTTATAAAACTAATTTTCGAAGTGACCCAGAAAAACAAAAGGTATTTTCGTGGTCCAGGGACTCCAACCAAACAGAATATGTACATTAGAACCCCTAAAAATTGTTCGTGTCGCACAGTGTTATTTTCGTGTAAACTGAAAGTCATTCTGTTTCTTATAAACATAAGACTTGAGGAAGTGGGCTTAATAATTTTGTAATTTCTATACATTTATACAAATTCACTTAAAAATGAAAAATCAAATGAAAGACTTTTTATAATAAAACCAGTGAGCGGAGCAGTATAGTCGGGGCCGACCATATGATACCCTACACAACTACCAGGGAACTCAAATTTTCTGCGGATGTTTATTCCGAGCCTGGGCAATATTTCGTGATATTTGCACCCTCGTGCCTGATTAGAGGTAAACAGCACCTCTTCCTCACACTGACATATTTTCCGAATATTACGAGTATTCAGTACAGCTATTGTCCAAATTCCCTTCACCGTGGGTTGTGTTGTGATGTTCGGCTTTCATTTGTGGTCTATAGATCGACTCGAAAATAACACAAAAAATTAAGTTTTCGGTCCACTTCATTCCAAAATTATTATCTGATCATCACCGAAAAGTATAGGCTTTGTCCTTGACCATACCTTGAACCTCTTGGAACATTTCAAAGCGATCAGCGCTATAGTTCCCCTCTCTAGAGTGATAATGGTTTACTAAATAATATACGAATACGGAGATACCTGTAAATATTTAGGTGTAACTCCCACATCCGAGCACATACAACAATATAATTGGTCTTAATTTAAAGGTCAACCACTACTCTTGGATATAATATCAACTTCTCGGGTCTGTGTCCTTCAGTGGTAAATATATATGCTATAGAATACAATTTTTGTAATTTTTCACACAAAAGTCAGGGTCAATTTGACCCGCTAAATATTGACCGATCGTTATCAAAACAGGCATGCTTATTCTTTAGCCCGATCTCCTTCTCCGTGCAAACTGTCACGATGTTCGGGCCAATATTGCGGCCTTTGGAGCGACCAGAAAAAACGAAAAAAAAATAGTATTTGGTCTATGTCATCCCCTATATATTAACCGATCTTTCCCAAAAACAATAGGGGTCTTCATTGGCCAGGACCCATCCTACATGCAAAATTTCGTGAAAATTGGTCCATAACTGTGACCTGTATCGTGTTTACAAATTATAATGGACGGACGGACACACATGTCTAGATCGACTCAGCTAGTCGAGATATGACGATCGGTATACTTAAAGGTGGGCCTAGGACCAATATTTCGCGGCGTTACAAACTTTTGGGGCTACACAAAGCTATAATACCCTGACAACATAATTGTGTAGGGTATAAATATCCCGGAGAGTCAAATTACAGCTACTTCATAATGCTAAAATATCAAAATACCCATAGAGGGACTAGACCTTTATATGGGACCTAACAAGGGATCCATATTTACAATATTTGATAAGAAATTTTCTAATACTTACCATATAGGCACCACTCGGCCACCAGCACCTTCAACAAATTTCACATATGACGCCGCAATATAACTGGAAAATGTACTATTCGGATAATTGCGTAAAACAAATTGTGACACTTCCTGTGACAAAATCCCCACAATCGGTGTCGCATTCTCATTGTCCAAATTTACCAATGGACTGTCATTAATATCCCGATTTGTGTATTTAATTAAACGGCCGGTGATCAAGGTCGGCAGCAGCGATATGCAGACAAAGAAAAGTCCCCAATAGCGGCACGTAGACATAAGGGTTTTGCTACCGCGCGTGTCCATTGCTGTCGGTGAACGGAAAATTGTGTGATCAGGTGGCAAACTAAACAACTACTAAAACACGACAAAATTTTACACAACACTCCAATAGAGGTACTCTTAACAAAAAAACACAACAACAACAAAAAATCGAAATAACGAAAAAAAACAGATAACAGATACAAAATATTATGCGAATAACCAGCCGGGTCGGCAAATCAATGAGGAGCTTTTAAATTTCTTAAATTACTGCTAGCAAAAGCACTCTTCTGTTCTATAAATCGAATTGTTTGTTTTCATTAAAATCAAAACTAAAGTTGTAAAAATATGTTTGCATGAATGGCTCTGTGAATGTGTGTGTGTAATATTTAAATTGCTTTGCATTTATACTTGTTTTTTAACTAACTAAACGTTGTGCGTCTGTTAAATAGCACATTGCACTCTTGTTTGCTGTTGTTGTCATTTTTGTCTGGTGAAGTACCAGGCACATTAGCTAAATTATCATACATATGAATTCCAAATTTATTTATTTATTTTTAAATAAATAATGAGGCGTATAACACCTTCACTTTTCCTCGCACCCCAAATACAACAAACAGATGGTCAAACCTAGAAAAGAATACCTCCGGCTAGCAGCTAGAGGGGCAAAGACACGCTGTGCACTCCGGACTTCCTTCCTTACAGGCACACAGAAAAGAAATTTGCAACTATCCCAAAATAGTGCCCTACGAAACGAAAAGAGCCTAGCAGGGTCCTATGTCTCCTAACAGACTCCGCGTTTTCGACAGAACTTTGACATGAAATTTAACAAATTTGAATATGTGATCTGGAACCTATGCTAAATTTCATTTCATTCTGAAAAGTTTAGAGTCGTTTGCATACAATTGGACAAATTTATGTAAATCGATTTTATATACATACATAAATTAAATCGCAATCAGATATCCGTTTGTAATATATATGGAAGCTGTGTCTGCATCTCCACCAATTTAAAAAAAGCTATAACGTCATTCTAGTCTCAATTTGATACGTTTCGTGTCGACCTAACCTAACCTATCTAAAATCCAACGAAAATACAAATGGGAGCTATATCTAAATCCGAACCGATTTTCAGTACGATATGCCAAATTTCGCTCAAATCGAAAGATATATAGGAACTTTGGTACATAATTTACATAAAATCGGACGAAACTATATATGGGAGCTATATCTAAACTGAACCGATTTTCACGAAACTTAGCACACACCATTCTAGACTTAATTCAGTACGCTGTGCCAAAATTCGTGCAAATTGAATAATTTCCAGGGACTTTTGTGCACCATTTACATAAAATCGGACGAAAATATATATGGGAGCTATATCTAAATCTGAACCGATTTTCACGAATCTTAGCACACATCATTCTGGAGTTAATTCTGTAGGCTGTGCCAAAATTAGTGCAAATTGAATAATTTCCAGGGATTTTGGTGCACCATTTATTTAAAATCGGACGTCCTTGGGCCAAATAAGTGACTTGTGCCAAATTTCATTCAAGTCCAATTTTAATGGGTCTATCTCGATTCCTTTTGCCAGTTACAAACATATGCACAAAGACATAATACCCTGTACCACAGTGCGGTGAAGGGTATAAATATCTTTAAATATGGCTCTATCAAGGACCTATTAAAGGATCTGAAATTTCTTAAAAACCTCTAAAGAGACTTTAATGGTATCTTCTATTCTTTGTTAGTCTCTGTGTGAAAACTTGCAATGTTTGCTATTTTTTCTTTTTCTTCTATCTTCCCAAGTCCAGTTTTTTTAGGACCAATGACTTGTATTACGTTATCTTTAAAAAATCGGCTACGTATGATGGTCTCTGGGTGGTGCGAACTCCATCTTCATTATGGTCTCATCTTGAACAGATCGATTCGTTTTGTGAATATTGATTTAAAAGCAAAAAACTGCTACAGCACAAACAACCGAATACCTGTTTCCACGTCAGAGGGGTCTCCGATCTGAAACAACCCGACTATCACTCGGCCAACGTCTGTCACCTCAGTAGATTGTGTAAAATCAGTAGGGCTGCTACAACAACAACGAAGGTGTTAGGTGTTTTAACCCCGATTAGGAGCTTGGAAATTTCTTCAGTCAATACTTATTGGATGTTTGCAATAATTCTGAACAAGGATCTCAACTTGTTATGACTTTTATCCTCTTAAATTTTTCTTGGTTAGAATTTCGTATTGGATAACAGAATTTCTAGCAAAAATATAATTCAAGGAAATTTCATTTGACATTTTTTGCCGGTCATCGTTTATTTGATTTGATGTTTTAATTTCTTCGTAAATAGGTTTGTCTTTCGATAAGAAGCTGGGTCTCTCTAAAAATATAATTCAAGAAATTAGATGTATGATCTAGAATAACCAGTAGTTTACTCAAAGACGCAAATGTCTCATTATTAATACTTTTTTTTTTTTTTTGACACACTTTAAAATCGCCAACAAGATGTAAGCAAATATTTAGTGGATGTACGTCTATAGAAGATTTTCTCACCTTCATTACGCTGACACATAGACCATGAAGTACATTACTGACACCATCCATCCAACTATTGGCTGGATGGCTGACTTGACTGGTAGGCAGCTAGGCTTTGCATATCAATTACATTTTGACAGTAATACAGAAGGGCAGGCGCCAGTCTCGAGGTCAAGCAAGAAGTCTCTTTTTTGGCTATGGCGATATGCTATGAAAACAACAACAAGATAAAATGGTCACTGGCCATACTTGAGAGTCACAACTGGGTCATTCGCAAATTAGAAAAAAAATATGATTTAGTTTTATTTGAAAACAAATGCGTATGACTATAAATTGCAACGTCGCAGATCTATGCCATATCATAAACCATCCAACTCTCGATAAAGCTACAGCAGCATCTGACGAAACACAAAAACCGAACCCAAGGATCATAAGCTAAAAACGGAAATCATGAAAATCATAATTGTTTGTGTCATCATTACGATAGTGACAGCATCACGTAATCATTTCCCATCACATTTGATTACTTTGAATGCGGATATCCCTCAGTCAGGACTTGGACTTGATCAGCATCTAAATGGATTTTATACAATTATACATAATGCTGCTGATAGTACACCAACAGCAGCGTCCGCAGAAATGGAACCACAATTGAATGGCGATGAAATTGCAAATGGATTACAGAAACAACAACAAGAACAATCGCTTGCGGACAACAGCAACAATGACAATGGAGAACAAATGGAGAGCAGCACCATGGAAAGTGTTATTGATTTGAATCGGGCACCCGAACCAGTCACCGATACACCCGAAGTTGAACAGGCCAGACAGGCACATTTTGAGGCATATCGTGAAGCAGCCCTGATGGCTGCCTTGGCACCGGATACTGATGAGACCAATGGAAATGGTTCATCGGAAAATGAACTATCAAATTCGCTACCATTGGATGAGTTGCAACAGAATACCCGGGAATTGTTGATTAACAAACAGAAATCAAGAAAACAATTGTCGGCACCCAGAAGATCTTCCTCCTCTTCTGAATTGGAAAGAGTTGGACAGGAAATTGGCCATCAACAACAGCAACAACTGATAACAACATATATTCTAACTGCCAAAGCTGAGGCTCATGCCCTGGGATCGGGAGCTGCTAGTGGTGAATTGAGAAATGCTGGTGATTTGAGTGGTAATGATGGAAATGGAATTGGTCGTAATGGTAATGGAAAAGAAAATGGCAAGGGAAATGGTCGTGGTAGTAGCAATGGAAATGGTCGTGTTAGTAGCAATGGAAATGGTCACAGCAATGGAAATGGTCACAATAATGGCAATGGAAAAGTCAACGGCAATGGACAAACTAATGGTAATGGCAAATTAAATGGCAATGGAAATGGTAAATCCAATGGCAATACCTTAAATGGAAAACTAAATGGCAACGCCAATGGCAATGGAAATCTCAACGCCAATGGTAATGGAAACGGCAAATCAAATGGCAATGGCCACGCCTCCGGCTTGAACATTAACACTAATGGACATTCAATTCTAAATGGTAATATTGGTCTAAACAATGCTCTAGATAATGGCATTCTACACTCTCTGACCTTAGATGAACCATTGACACTACCCAATACGGCAAATATTGATACAACCTATTATACCGTTGATACACCAGATACCCACTACACCGTTGTCATACCACCACCATCTTTATTAACTACTCTGCCACAATTAGAAGCCATTCGTCTGGGAGATCATGGCAGTGATGCTATCGGCATACCGCTATCGAAAAGTTTCACCTATATAACACAACGTCTAAAATCTCCTCATGCCTAAGATGGCTTATTTGATTTTAATGCAATGATTCTACCCCGTTATTTTTCGTTGTGACAGTATTAACAATTTTTTTTACTAAAGAAATCGAAGACCTAATACACATATTATTATATTACTATTTAGAATTATTAACTAAACTCGATATATAAAAGAGATTATGTTTTATAAAAACAGAAAAATGTCGAAGAAAAAAATAATAAATATTAATTTGCATTTTATAAAAATACCAAAAATTTCAAAAGTATTTTTACCAAGATTTAAGAAAAGATAAGAACATAGCCAGGTTATATTTTGGAAAGCTATGAATGATTATGGGATCTATTTCGTCCATCTATTGGTACAAAATTGGATTACAAATTTTCGAATAAACACTTGTCCCCAAAGTAAATCCAAACACTGAATTTGAATTCCCATTCCACTCAAATTCGTAACGGTTTTACATTTGCATAAAGATTTTTTTCTAATTTTTAATATTTATTAATGTCACCGACTATATATGGGAATCCCTTTTTGTTATTGTAACAAAGCATTTAATTTGATTACACTTCTCACATACACCTTCATAAAACTCCCTCCTCCAATTTGTTTTTGTTATCAAACGTCACACATACAAACAGAGTGCAATGGCAAAAGCAACAACAGACGTACTTACCTATCAACTTGGCAAACAAATAATCATACAATTGTTATTGTAACGGAATTGTTTATCCTAAAAAAATTCCTGGCAAACGGGGTGTTATTTTTGAATAGAACAAATTTTTATACACGTGAAAATAGTTTCGTTGTTTCTTTTTCCTGATATAGATAGAAAACACACTGCCCGATTAAAATCGCAACAAAATCAAACAGATACTTTGCAGCCGAAAACAAGTACAATGCAAATATTTGACATACAAATACAAACAACAACAAATTATAGCGGGAAAAAAGAGTAAGAGAGCAAACGATTCAATTTGCCTTTGACATACTACAGAACAGCTGATTTCTCTCTTATCAGCAAGGCAAGTCATGCAGTTGGTTGTTGGTGGCCTAACACAAACATATGTTGATAAATAAAAACATTTTAAAGATTTAAATTGTATAATTTGAGATGTTTAGGTTGACCAAAAGGTACTTTATGGACTCCTCTTCGAAAATTTTGAAAAAATATGTGGTTGTTATCAGTATTAAAAGCACTATCTGCAGTAACAAATTCTAATGTTTCGGTGTGGTGTTCTTAAAGATATTTAATAAAATATGGGGGTATTTTTGGAATTTTAGAGCCCCATATCTCAAGAAGTGTTGACATTCTATTACCTTCAAGTTAATTAAACAAGTTTTTCAAATGTTGATCCTACCTCAGTACCATAAGAACGGAGTGCACCGATGATTCCTATCTTCGAACTTAATCCAGGTTTGGTAAGAGTATTAGGATTTGGAATGTATGGATTATTGTGTTTTTATATTGTTATGATCATCGTTCGGAGATATGATATTAATACTTAGAAACGGGAAAAAAGCTCCAGTCATTTCTTATTCCGAGCAAGTTAGATTTATGGAGTCAGCTCATTGAAAGCCTGTAATTGATAAATGCATATCACATATGCATATACCTAAAATGGAATGAGTATTTTATATGGAGGGATAGCAAAACATTGCCCTGTATTAAAAATTGTCGCTAAGCGTTTCCTATTTTTTCTTAAAACCTGAAATGTTAAAGCTTTCGAAATACAGAATATGGGCTGGGCACTGTATTAAAACATGTTCTGCTAGGATAATTTTATTTTTTAATCGGGAAAACAAATTACTGAAACTCAGGTTGGAAAATGCACCTAGGACCTTCAAAATACCTGAAATGGGGACATGTCAAAACATGGAACAAATGGGAGGATGTCGTAAGCCATTATATAGACGCTGTACCAAAACCTACAGCGATATGTCCTAATTTCAGTACCAACATGTTATGTAAACATCCAAAGGAATTTTTCTCTGAACAAAAATTAACTTAAGGTATTACAAATGTAATTACAAACTTACACTCTTAATTTTTTCAAATACGAATCAAATGCCTCAATACCCCAGTAGAAAATACTATCTTGCGTGACAATTTCGTTGACGAAATTTATGGAATTGTCATTCATGACTAAACACATGATATGTCGTCGAAAATGTCCTTCTTCTCGAAATATGAAAACAAAAATAGTCTAAATCGAGTGTACAATGAAATATTGACAGAAACAAATATAAATTTCTTTCTGAAAATATTTATAAGAAATTTAGGATAAACGAAACTTGTTTTCTTGTTTAAAATAGGTAAGTTTAACTGAATATATAATTATGTAAATTTATTGTTTTACTCTTAGGATTCGGCAAATAAATGGTAATTGATGAAATATTGTAAGTAATATCTGAAATATGTTTCATATTTCAATGTATTTTAATTTTGTTGTTTCTTTACAAATGATATTAAAATGCAGATAATCATTACGCCAACTTATCAGGCAGTGTCCTTATTTATATTATATGATATTATGTAAATATAAGGTATGTTTTTGTAATATAATAAATTTCATGGTATAAAAAATATAAACGAAAAATATGTATATAATGGGGTAGGATTGATGACAATAGGTATACAGTCTGTACAAACGACAGGGTAAGTGATTCTCCGTTAACGAAAAGTAGGGGGTTTAGTCGCCGAAGCTGTCGTCAACGACAATATCGCTTACCCTGTCGCCCAAGTTGTCGTGCATGAATACTGCGACACTTGTGTGAAAATTTCGTCAACGATTTCACATTATTGTCTGCAAAGTGCCTTCAAGGAATTGCCATTGTCTTACACGATTCGTTAATGTTGTTTGCAAGACACTTTCTACTAGGCAACAAAGAGTACAACGTTTCTTTTTATGTATAAAGTATTTTTATACAATTTTATATTTTTAATATATAGGATTTTGTTCATTTTACATATTAAATTAGATATTGTACAATAAGATCATTTTAGTAAAATTGAATACTTTTTCAAAACTCAACTGCCCATTAACGATTGCAATTTATTTTTAATTGTTTTTTGTATGCTCAGTAGATATTTCATTTCTACCATTACACCGGTTGCTTCATCCAAATTATTATCCGCAAAATGTTTACTCAGGAATTTGACTTTCTCGTCCAGTTCTTGTGTTAAACTTTCATGAATGGCTTCCAGTTCTTGTTTTGTTGTTGCCTCATCAACTTCTTCGTTACGTTCCATCATTTCCATAAGGAATTCTTTATTTAAAGCGCTATTATCTTGAGGTATTTCACGACCATTCAATTTTAACAGATATTGGCCACGTTCAATGGGAACTAGTAGAGTTTTATAGGCCTTATTTATCAAGGAACTCCAATCCGCTGAATTCGATTGTTCACGTGATGTTCTATAGACAAAAATATAAATTTGATTAGGTATTTTTACAATTTAAAATAACATTATCTCACTTGTTGGTAAACTTATCGGGATGAACCAATGATTGAAGTTGGCGGAAACGTTTGGTCAACATTGAAGCTTCCAGGGCAAATGTTTGTGGGAAATCCATTAATTCAAAATAATTCTAAAAAACGCAAAAACAATTAATTTCATAAAATAAATTCTGTATTAACATTGAATATATTATCTTTATTACCACTTCTGCATTGACATCCTGCAAATGATTACAATGTTTACACAACATTTTGTCGGAGGACTCTTTTAGGCAGTTCCAACATTTACCAGCCGATGGCAAAGTATCTGGCACATATCCACGTTTTTGCTGATTTGATAGATAGACTGTACTTGTCTCCCATTCCAATTGATGTTTTGGTAATGTTGCTCTTAGGGCGGCCGTAGTAACAAATCCACGACATGATGTAAAGCCGACATCATTCGACTTTTTCACTTGTGTAAAACAAATCCTTGCTACTCTTCTCATCTTTGTGCAAAATTTTTATTGTTATCACTTGGTTGGTAGTAGGAAGAAATTCTTAAAATTCTGTTTGTTATCGTGGATGCGATTGGCTTTGTTATCTAATGAAACCAACAACAACAAAGATAATAATAAAAACATGAACAGCTGATTTTAAGTTCAAGTGAAGTGATGACACTGATTAAAGTGAAGAAGAAGAACAATCTAATTTATAAGTGTGACCTATTATAATTGTGTTATTTTTGATAGAAAAAGTCTGAAACCAAACAAGGTGCCAGTTCCATAGCGCATACATCAAAATAATTATGACTTGGGTGTTTTCTATCCCGTCAACTTGGGTTTTTTCTATCCCGGCAAGTCTTCAAAATACGCAATCCATGGTGTAATGTCACTATTATGACAGGAAAAGCGTGCACATACATGTATTTGTGTATTTTGTCGACGCCGGAACTTTCTTACTTATGGTGTTTTTACACGATATGTATTTTACATATGTGCTGTCACTTATTTCATCCATATGTAATTCCTTATGTGTGTCAAAATTAGCAGTGTACACAAAACATTTATTTTTGTGTTCAAATCGGCATATGTATTTTACATATGACATAACCTATAAACAAAAAACACTTTTATTTTTTATTAACTCAACATATTAAACACCTACTAACGAAATAATAATTTGTAATTGTTGCCTTTTCATCCTTTTTTTTGAATTTCAATTGAAATATTTTCTTCCAACAATGTGTTTCATTCGAACAGCTGATTTCCTTATGTTTCACATACGAAAATAGAGCGCGTCCTATTCGGAAAAAAATACATATGTAATTGCATATCGTTTTGACACATTGAAATTTCCGTATGTTTCACATGACGAGTTCAATTTCCATATGTAAAAAAGTGACAGCACATATGTAAAATACATATCGTGTAGAAACACCATTAGCTGGCTTAAAAAATATCTCCCATCCAATTTCAAAGACCATATTTCGAGATGTTGTCTTCTACTTGATCTTTCCATCGGACGCCGTTATCCTTTATTCTTTTACAATAAAATAAGTCAACTTAACATGCTTTTCCCCCTTTAGTGAACTAAACAAAATAGAATGTTATAAAATGTGTTCAAATATTTCACGTGTTTATTTAAAAATTTGTATTTTTTCTATGTTTTGTTCCTATTTTCAAAAAAGAGTAGCAATTTTCTGTCATAGTTAAATTTTCTCAACTTTGAAAATTCGTACGTCGACGTATTTAGGTAACATTCCTATCGGAAGAGCTAGTCGAAATTTAGGTAGGGCTTATTTGTTTTTTTTTTTTCGTTCACATCCATAATAGTTCCGTTCCAGAACCTAAAAGAATCTACATATTTTAAAAATTTTGCCACTTTTTACTCGAAAACCGTTCCTTAACCCACAAAACTGGTAAAACATTGAATCAAATTTAAGAGAGCACAAAACAAAATGACGTTCTCTTTGTAAACTTTTTACTCGAGAAATTTGGCCGAGTAAAAATGGTAAACAGGAATGCCTTCCTCTGATTGACTGTTATGTTGATTTGGAAGTATTACCATCTAATTTTGACATATTTACTAGATTTCCGTTCCTGAACTTTTCAAATTGTTCTGTACTCTGAGAGCGTTATTGAAATGTTTCCCTTATACTAGCTTTACTATTAAAAAAGTACTGGAACAGACCAAATATATTCTTGTTTACGAGACTACTGTAGATCTTTACTAATTGTAAGCATCCGATTTGACAGCTGTGATGGCAATCCAAAATCGACTTACAAATCCCTAATTTAGACCCGCCTTTTATGAAATGCAAATAAACGAAATTTAAACAAACAATAATTTCAATAATTTTGTAATAAAATGGGTAATATTTATATAATTTGTAGATTATTATCTTTTAAATTACCCTAATTTTGTTTTCATTTAAGATTCGTTACTACTTTCGGAAGAAATTAATCAATTGAAGAAGTTGCGTAAGTAATTTTGGAACAAGCCCAATTCTGGCCCCCTCGCAGATCCTTTTAATTAGAATAGTGTTTGTGTAATTCGGTAAAGATTTAAATTTAAACCCATATTGTCCATATTGCCGTGGTAAATTTTAAAAATCATAAGAAAATACAATGGTCCCAATGGAGCCTAAAAAGGACGTATCCGGATATACTGATTTCCACAATAAAAAGAAATATATACCGCTATAATCAGCACTCCAAGGATTACATGTGGTAAAAATGTCAAAACGATCCGCGGGGGCTCTATACTAGACTAAAGCCGTAATTTTTTTTTACCGCTACTAAAAAAATCCCTCGCACAGGTGAACACTATGAATATCAATTGAAATTAGCGGGTCTGGAAATGTGTGACCTCGACGATAACCTACATTTATTGCTGGATGATTGTGTGGAGTTGCAACGCGTTACCAATATACAAGATTTGACGCTATTGAATCTGAAGTCCTTTTACTATAAAAAGAAAAAGGAACACATTGAAAACGATGTAATAATTGCAAAATTGAAAAACGAAATCCGAAAACAGCAAGAAGAACTGGAAAAGGAACAGGCGGAATGTAATCTTTTGGAAAAGTACAGTAGTCCCTATTAGAATATTGTGTAAAGTTGAGGAAATTAATTTTTGAAAAAAATTTCCTTAGATTTACCACCTCGATTAATAAACGCTTGGTGTCAGAGGCACAAATGCAAACAGCTAAAATGGATATTGAGGCAAATATGCAAAGTCTTCAAGATCGTTTGGTAAGTGTTTTTTAAAGACGCACGAAGAAATAAGATTGCGTTTCTAATTGTTGTTTTGACATTTCAGGATGCATTGGCCATACCAGAAGATTTCAATATTGATGAATTAATCAAAAAAGTTAATTTGTTGCGAAAGGATAAGACTAAGGAAAAATGAAAATGAAGAAAAAATACGCACATTCACAAAATCAATTGTCAGATCTATATAAAATAAATTAATGTATAATTATTGTTTTAAAATTTTTAATATATACGTGTACTTTGTCATAACCATAAATTTTTTAGGTATTTTAAAGGTACATGGAGAGTAAATAAATAGGGGTACAAGAAATAGGGGACAGAAAAGTCCAACCTTTGAATTTGATCTAAGTAATGTAAACATATAACCTCTGTTCTAAGGGCACGTTGTCATGATGGCAAATATTGAATCTTGATGCGGGAATGGTCAACAGTCAAATCGTTAACACGCATTGTGGCAGCATCCTTCTTGCCGTGCACACCCTTCTGGCCCTTGATGGCTTGATTTGGGGGGGTGGGATGTACTAGAGAGAGTGGACCGAGTGTATGTACTAGAGAGAGTAGACCGATAATTCCCATCTTACAACATTACAAGGCATGGTTGAAGTATTAGGTTGTGCAGGGTTTGTTTGATTCAAATCGGATAGACTTTTCGCATGATATAACATTAATTTTTAGCAATGACCATTTTAGGTAGAAGGTTCCAGGAGTGGACCAATGGTTCCCATCTTCGAACTTGATTTCAGTGTCAAAGGAATTTTACGATGCGCGTATTTTATATTAAATTGAACGTTCCATGCGATTGTTATTGGATAAACAGATTTTAGCAATTCTGACGCTTCCTGAGAGGTGTGCCAGATGAATTGGAACGAACTTGATTTAGTGTTGATAAAAATACGATGATGTCCAGAGTTTGGGTCAAATCCAGTCGCTTAATATTAAATTTATAAAAATTTTGATACCACCTGGGAAAGCTTCCCCTATGAGTCCCATCTGAGGACCTGATGGGTAAAAATATTACAATGTTTGTATCAAATTGGACACTCCATACGCTTAATTTTGGATTATAAAAATTGAAAATGCTGAGGGGAGGGAGGTACTAGAAGGAATGCACCGATAAGTCCCAACCTCCAATAATATACAGGCTAGGAAAAAATATTAGGTTGCGCAACGTTTGATTCGAATCAGATATTCTGTTCGCATGATATAACAAAATTAATTTTCAGCAATATCTTTACCCTTTTTGTGTGGCAGGTACCAGAAGTAGTGGACCGATAGTTCCCCGCATTCGAACTTGATTTGAGTTTGGAAGAAATATTACGATGTGCAAAGGATGAAATCGGTTACTCCCCTCGAGAGAGTGCGCAGCAGACGGACATTTGTAAATCGACTCCATATTGACTCACAATTACCTACATTAATTCTTCCCTACACCACACATAGAAATAAAAATCCGAGACACAATTTTTTCTTTTCATTATTTTAATTACATCGTGTATTTTTTCCTTGAAATAATTTGTTTTTTTAAAAAATGACAAAATATATAATATGAAATATTTATAATTCTTCTTAATAAAAAAATGTTTATCAAACATCATCATAATCCTCTAAAAATAGAAAAAAAAATTAAAAAACGCAAGGCGATTTCTAAAAAAACAGTTTTTTTTTGTTTTTTGAGGGGGAAGTGCGTGGTGAATGAAAAATACATAACAAGTATTTCACAAAAAGAGGCTCAAAAGTAAAATTTGAAGCTGAAAAATAAGTCGTTCTGTTTTTCATTTTCATTTTTGTTGTTGTTGTTATTTTTTCATTATATTTTAATAATAGTTAACTTGAGAAAGCGGTATATATTATTAATATATTTTGTTTTGTTTTTATTAAATTGAAAAAATGTTTAGTTCCTTGTAATAGATCTACCATTATTAGAATATGTTTTTTTGTTTAATATTTTTTATGTATAAAAAAGGAATTTATCGTTTAAATGTTGTTTTTCTTGTTGTTGTTGTTGATTGATTGCTGAGTTTACATTCTTGTTGGTGTTCATGTTTGTTGTTGTTGTTTTTGTTAGATTTTCTTATTGTATTGGAAGCTTGTTATTTATTTTATTTAAACACGATTAAATATATTAGCTTGCCGTTATAATAATATTGTTTTTGTTGTTTTTTTGTATAGACCTCTACCATATATCTTTTATTTATTTTTCAAATATTTTGCTTCGTCTGAGTTTGAACGGGATGTTGTTTTTGAATATGAATATATAACTGAAGTTTTATATTGTTTATTTTCGTGTACTGTTGTTGTTGTTGTTTTAAAGGGCGGGTATGTGGCAGACAAACATTCAACTTTTGCTAAATGCTCACCAGCAGTAGCACTAGAGCTGCGGACTGGCGGTTGCATGTTTAGCGGCTGAATTCGGGCGCATCATCCTGGGTAATGTCGCCGTATTTCCAGATGGCCAAATGAGCATTCAAGGCAGCTTGTTGGGCAGCTTTGTATTGGTCAATCAATTCGCGCAACTTGCGTTCGCCACGTTTCTCCACCATGACCAAGCCGTCGGATACCAATTGTTTACCAATGTCAATGTTGGTAGTGGGATCGTGGATGGTAGCAAGGGCAGGACCGGAAGATGGTTTCAATTCAACATTGATCTGTACTTTACGATTGAGTACATCTTCGGCGAAGGCACGCAATGCTTCCTCTTTGTCTTCGTTGTCCTGAGGCAGTTGAACCAAAGCTAAGGCGTATTCAGTAGCAAATGGTTTTTCGCTGGTGAAACCAGATGGCAGTGAAGCCAAGCGGGTGAAGGGAACAACCTGAGGAGAAAAGAAGAAATGTATTAGATTTCAGGAAGTCACAACATTTAAGAAGCACACAACAATTCCTTGTGAGGTGAGAGTTGGTATTGTGACAAAATATCCTTTGCATCGTGACTACGATGACCCCTGATTGCCAATTGCGTTTAAGGCGAAATGTCAAACATAGCAGCAGTTTCCAATTGTGTAACTCTAAAAAAATATTAGAGTTTAATCTTCCACCAACCACATGGTGAGACATTTATAATGCCCCTACTAGCAACTATGGCGACAATCAAGTTTAAATTCATTACAAATTTTAGTCAAGCATCAGGATGCGTCGTGTTTACACTAGGATATTTTGCCATAACTTGATCTAGCAAGCTTATGACTCATGCGTTTCTCTTTGAGACGGAAACGGATCTAAGGAGCGTGCCATATATTAATTTGTATATAAGGAGACTCATTATGAAACTTACCTCCTTGTTACCATAATCAATGTACAAAACATGGGCCTTGTTGTCTTGGACACGCTCGACCTTGGCACGATACCATTGATTGTCGGCAGAGAATTGAGCGGCACACAAATCGCCACGTTTGGGTGTATAGGCACCAGCAATTGGAGGATTCGATTGGAAATCAGCATGCAACTTGGCCATCAGGGCATCCAATTTGGAACCACTGGCACACGATTGAGCGTAGAAGGTCAGAGTTTCGGTGATTTCAGTTACAATGACATCTTCCAAGTTGACCTTGCGTTCGACGGGTCCCTTTTCTTCCTTCTCTTCAACGACGGGAGTCTCTTCCACAACTTGTTCAACATAGTTGGCCCAGATGTTCTTCTTGGCAGCCTTGGCACGATCCTCGGCGCTCTTCAATTGGCGGTAGTATTCGGATTTCTCAGCGCTGAAGTGAACTTCAGCCAAACCTTCTTCCACCAAAGCCACAGACAAGTTGGTGTTATTGTCGGTCCAAAGCCAACCAATGACGGAGGTGCCGTTCTTGTCGGTGGTATCGATGTGCACAGAAACGTCACGTTGCAAAATGCGGTCGCGGGTAAATGCCAAAGCTTCATCACCGAAGGGTTCACCTTCTTGGGCGGGAACACCATTCAAAGCGGGGCGTGAAGAACGTGGGCAGGAGATACCAGCCAACAAGAATGTAACCAAACAACTGTCCTTGGGGATGTACAAACGGATGCGGGAACCGCTGGCGACGAATTCAACAATACCCTCTGTTCTAAGGGCACGTTGCCATGATGGCAAATATTGAATCTTGATGCGGGAATGGTCAACAGTCAAATCGTTAACACGCATTGTGGCAGCGTCCTTCTTGCCGTGCATACCCTTCTGGCCCTTGATGGCTTGATTTTCGGCAGCGAACAATTGATCGTAGCACGAAGAGCGTTGGTCATCATCCTGGCGATAACGGACAACGGAAGCCAAACCCTTGGCAACCATGGCTTCGGCAACGTTTTGGCCACTGATCAACACAGTGTAGCAGTATTTTTCGGGGAAATTATCACGGGCAGGTGAAATGTAGTCCAAAACACACTGAACCTTCTTGTTGATCAACTTCTTACGCAAAAATTCACGGGCATCGAACATGAAGGGAATTTCGTACAGTGGTCTGAAATTCTTGGGACGTGGTGGAGCCTTAATTTCTTCACCCTCAGCATTGACCACGGCGCGGGTATCACGTGGTGGACGAATCGAAGAGAAGAACACCTTCTTAATTTGGCCATTGGGCAGTTTGACATTGATGGCATCACCGTTGAATACCTCAACAACAACACCGGTGAAATCTTTTTCCTTGGTATTGAATGTTGGGGCATTGGATTTGTAGTCTTGCCACAGGCACAGACGTTTTTCCTTGGCGATGCGTTCGGCAGCACGAAGTTTATCGGCACCTGTGAACAAAAACAGAACAATTAAATTATTTCAATTTAATAAGTAAAAGAAAAATTCCCAATATAAATGTATATACAAAGCAGCATTAGGTTGAATACATGGACTGGGTTCAGATCCGTCTGAAATTTGATAGATAGGGGGAGTTCTTCATTATTTCCGTAAATGCGGAAATCATACTTAGATCTGAATGTAGCGCCTTTATTCAACTTACAGTGTATATTTGTAGCCGGGGTGAAATGATTTAAAGATCATTGTGATAAGATCTAAAAATCTTGGAGTCCGTCAAAGTTTTATCTAGCATAATTTGCTGCTAATATAAAGTTTTTATAAGTATATGACTCAAAATACTCTATGTAGCAACAAATAATGCAAACAATATGTATAACAATAAACCATTTAATTTAAAATGTAGACAAATTGACTAATGTTTAAGCTATGGATAAAGGTACCGCAAAAACACCTTGATATTGTCTACACATTTAATCTGGCATCATGGTTTCCGAATATAAAAATGGGATCTATCTTATACTCGAGATCAAGACGCCATTGTAAGAAAGAAAAAAATGGAAATGGGGACTTTAAATTACTTAAGGATCGCCTATCACATACGTAAGACATTTGACACTATCAAATGATCTGGTGGTCAGTACCAAATTGTAAATTCTATTAACTCATATTTTCAGATCACTTACCTCCCTTCATTAGGGCCATTGACCAGTCAACACACTTGGCCAAACCTTCACGCAGCAAAGATTCAGCAATATTGCCCTTAGGATGCAGGATGGTACCAATGAAATTGGCATTGTTCACCGACTCCAACACAATTTGCACTTCACGCTGCAAAAGTCGGGTTTCCACAAAGAAACGTGCCTGATCGGCAAAAGCAACCTTAACCTTCAAATCGGGTTTACCATCGGCGTCCAATTTGACACCGGGACAACGGATACCCGAAATCATCAAGGTAACATAATAGAAATCAGGCAACAAGAAGGCACGTACTGTCGAACCATCACGTACATGCTCAATAATGGCTTTCACGGGCTTTCCACCGAACAGTTCAACGATTTGCGATGGATTGTCTTGGGTCCACTTGATTTGACGGACATGATCATTGGGGTTGGCATTTGGTGCCCATTTACCACGACCAGCATGTTTGGCTTGATCTTCCAATTCAATCAGTTTTTGTAAATCTTCTTGTTTTTGGGGTTCTGGTGGACGGCTGTCACGGCGCACGGTCACTAGACCTTCCTTAACCATAGTTTGGACAACATTTTCGCCGCTCTCATCACCCAACCACACGAAACCATATTCGCGATTGGAATTTGGTGGCTTTTCAAAGGAGAAGGTTACCTCCTTGCCAATCAATTTTTGGCGCAAAAATTCGCGGGAATCCCATGCCCAAGGTTCATCCTTGGTTTCATCACCACCGGCACCGGGACGGCGGGCTAGCTTGGGAGCAAGAACATAAGAGAAGGTGATTTGTTTCTCTGGTGGTGGTGTGCCTTTAAGGGCACGAATGACAACTGTATCGCCGGAAAGAACCTGTAAGTAAACGAATAAATAAATTTAATTAATAATTTAAACAATTTTTGTCAATTATAAAATGAAAGTGAAGAAAATTAAACCTACATCAGTTATATGATTAATTGAGTAGAACGAACGGAGGAGAGAAACACGTGTTCACGGTACAATGGTTTATCGGAAAAAGAACCTAATTGTGTGCCATATGTTACAGGGTTGCCTTTTAAAATAGATTAGAATGAAGTTGGTTGCATTTCTCGAAAGGGGAAATCAATTACACACAGAGTTGATTTTGTATTGTAGTATCTGCTCTCTTGTAGAGAACAGCTGACGAGACGAAAGACGTTAAATGTTTGAAATTTGATTTGTATTATGAAAAAAAGCATGGCAAATAGGCATTCTTATGGAAGACCAAAAGTACTCCCCGTAGAATGACAATTGGTATTTTCATAGAAGACTAAAATTATTGTTATGAAAAAAGATTAAAAATTATTTTTTATAAATTAAAAAAAAAAAATATACATATAGAATATCAAGAAGACCAAAATATTTTTTTTGGAACGTTTTATTATCGGAGATCTTTCTTAAAAACGACCTAAAGGCCATATAATAAGTTACAAGGGCTTATAGAATTTACACAAGACTTCTTTGGGAATAGACAATAACTATGAAAAATTCCATTCCATCCATGAATAATAATTTTGATATTCAAGCGTCGGCCATGGTGATGGTGTGGGCCGCCATAACAGTCGCATTAGTCGACCGTTGGATCAGAATAAATGCCGAATATTATCACGAAAATATTCTGGAGGGTGTATTAAAGCCTTGGGCACGCAAACATTTTGGCCGCAGAGCACTCATCACGTGCCACCCAATAATGGTTACAATATGAGGTTCCTCGCTTCATTTCGATCCCACAATGGCCACCAAACATCTCCGGATACCAATCCGTTGGACTATTGTGTCTGGAGTATTTTGAAAAGCAAGGTTGGCACTAAAAAAATACCAAAGTGTCGATCACCTCAAGCAAGCGCTTCGCCGGTAATGGGACAAAATACTGCAGAGCAACATTCGGGAAGAGTGTGACGGTTTCATTGGCCTTTTGAAGGCCAAAGGTGACCAATTCGAAGAAATCTAAACTTATTCATAAATTTGATGCTAATTCTGACTGTTTTTGCTTTCCACCCCCCATTCTCGGTGTCAAATTTTTATTTTTTAAAATTTCAATTTTTTTTTTTTTTAAATTTCAAGTGAACATCTCAAGAACTCTTGAGATCCTGTGAATCTAGTGTTTATGAAGAAAATCGAAAGTCGATCTTGAAAAGTCGTCTTTGCGATTTCGACGTCGACTTTTAGACTTTTCAATACAAAAAGTTGATTAATCAATTAGTCGAAAGACGATTTACTTATCCCTAGTAGGTACCTTTTACACCAAATTGGGTCTTTGGGTCTAAAATAATTTGTTACTTTGTATTGTGTGTAGCTACACTTCTTACATCTACTTAAAATGTTAAGGGTGTAATCATTTCGCCACCAACCGAACTTTTACTTCATCATTTCATTATTGTTGCTTTTCTAAAGCCACAAAAGTAGGTTACCCTCTTGTCGTATTATACAATCAGCAAACAAACTTAACAGGCCTTATTTCAATATTCATTCAAAACAAGTGGTTGTGGGTTGCGATACCAAATAAAAAATGTGGCCTACAGAGTCTTTAAGCCAAAGGGAATAAAGAAAGAAATTATCAAATGGTTTGTTATGTATGTTGCCATGAAATTATTTGGTCAGATAAGGAGAACTGGTTAATTCTTTAAAAATACAAAAACTAGGTAATGGTCTTGTATTAGCTTTTATAAAACACAAACCTTTTTATTCTGATAATAAAAGAAGTAGTAGGAAGTGGCAAATGCATTTAAATACGAAAATTAAATACTTCCTATGGATATATTGAAAACACGATGACGTACTTTTATAACTGTATATAGAGAAAACAACACAGAGTATTAAATTTGTCTAGGCCAACCATTATGAGACATCACGTAGAGTGGCCGACCACAAGTCATTGACATTTGTAGAATCGTTTAATAAAAAACACATGTACATGCATGCATTTTATAAAAGATAAACAATGTATGTGTGTGTGAGTTAAAGATAAAAAAATAAATAAAAATTAACACACATTTCGGTTTAAATAAAATTGGAAATCTGTTTATAAAAATATGCCCTGCATTTGTTGTTGTTGTTATCACTTGTTACCGGTTGTTAGGTAGTTTGTTACAATCAACAAGTGGATGGAATGAATCAATGAATACAGTCAGTAAACCTGTAAAAATACCAACAAACCTAAAGAAAATCAAAGTAAATGTTAAAATAACCAGTCAAACAACTTTTCTATCATGCTGTGATGGTGCGGTCGTTCGGTCTTTAGTACCTTATACCTACCACCAACTCACCAAAGAAAATACGACATGTTGGCATAGCCCAGCTAGGTAGCTAAGATAGTAGATAGGTGGCTGAATTGTATTGTACATGTGCATGCATGATAAGAGCTATCAGCAGCACCAGTCAGTCAATATGATTTGGAAAGGGAGAAGAAATAAAATTAAACAAACAAAAAAGTGTATACGTCCATCTTTTTTGTTGAATTGTTGTTTTTGATTGCATGGTGCATAGTGAAACAAAATTGATGATCTGGCAATTTGGTATTATCGGCTATTGAAAAATATTAACAATTTATAAAGAATTGTTTTAATTTATGTGAGTTTCGTTGTCGGCATGTAGAGAATATAAGGGCTAATTTTAAAATGGAAATTTTTTGTAGGCCAGCATGTAGGGAAGAGTCGGGGCACAGTATCTTATTTAAAAAAAAAATATGTATAAAAAATCCGTTCTATCATCAAATAGAAATTGGGATTCTAAAAATGTAAGGTTAAAGTATTAATCACTTCGAAAGGCAATATATAAGCGTATGAAAAAAGTCGGTCTTAGAGCCTGCTATTCCACTTAAGAATTCGAACACACACAAAATTCTTAAAATGCAACCAGATATTTTATGCATATGGATTTATTTTAAGAACACAGATTATGATTCTAGACAAATAAGTTCAAAATGAAGGATGCGGTTTTATTCAGAGTTCGATTTTTTGTTCGCTTTTAATAGTCAAAAACACTATATAAAATACAATATTTTTTAAACGATTTTCTTTGGTCGGCATAGAAGAATTTAGGATACTGATTTGATTCAATTTTTAAGCACCTTTCGTGGAAATTTGTCTATTCGACAAAAGTTCCTATGCACTACGAAATTAGTACATTTCAGTTTCATTTTTGAAACCCCATCCAAAAATCAGTAGCAAAACGAAATAAATAAATAAAATATACATTTGTGAGAAGTTAGATTTTGCGGGAATTTAAAATGTTATAACATAGGTAGATCCGGCCCTAAGCTACAAATGTCATTTGTGAGAAGTTAGATTTTGCGGGAATTTAAAATGTTATACCTTAGGTAGATCCGGCCCTAAGCTACAAAGGTAATAAACTTCTGAAAACAATTATTTCAGAGTTTGGCAAAGAACAATACAGGGACGGACTATCGCGAAAAAAATGGTTTTACTTTTAAGCAAAGGGCTAATTTCAACACTAATCAACCTGTTATACATTTTATATATAAATTTATTGGATGAGGTAGTATCTATGACCTAAAGTCTGGTGGATAGACTGATAATGTACAGAATATCCAATGTAAAATAGCAAAAGCATCCTTAAAATGTATAAAGGGAGAATACGAAGCCGATAATACATATTCAAAATAATAGAAAGAAATTGAAAACAAAAACCAAACGAAGGCCTATTTAAGGTCGGGCAGTAAGGAAAGCAGAGTATTAAGTTTGCTGTCAAATCATATTTTGAAACCTATACATAATTCGCTTACTGGCCGACATTATATAGGCATTGAACCGAACCAAGCCAATTTGTTTGACAAAGTACTTAAAATATCGAAAATTATAGAGTAAATTATATGAGTGCTACACCAAATATATATAAATGGTGTTGTCTCTGTCAAATATCTGAAGGTTTTGCCTATGACCTACAGCCGAAATTGTTTGTAACGCCTCTGTTTATAACAACATATCGCTTAAAAAGAATGTTCCCAAAAGGTCCGAGAACAGTTCTGTCCTTTATTTTTATCGTTTATAACGACATATCGCTTATAGCGGCCAATATCGCCGGTGCCTTGATCATCGTTATAAACAATTTCGAATGTATTTAATATACACCTTTTGGAGGAGGGTATTAACATGGTGAAACACACAAGTAATTCTAAAAACCCTTTATGTCTGCAGATGATTTTTTTTTTTTTTTTTTTTATTTTTGAAGATAACTAGTTGTTTTTGGCACTAAAAATTTGTGATGAAATTCCGGCAAGTTCGAAGTACACCATTTAGAAATGACCTAGCTTGTCTATATAATTCATCTTATTGAGTGCATAATAATTAGATGGCAAATCCAAAGGTATTAGAAACATATGTTATGGCCACTTGCAAGTTGTCATATCTGCGGATATTAAATAACATTAATATATTTTTTTGCTTACTTAGTTGTTGGATGATTGGAAATACACAAAGTGCCACGAGTTATGTTATTAAAACAATAAGCAAAGGCAAGCAGTCGTAACTGATAAAAAAGATAGCATGATCCAACAAAACTGCCTACAAACACACGTATCGACATATATATGTGGATGGAAATTGGTTGCGCTTTGCTTTTTCTCTCACTGGACGGGCGGGCACATAAACAATAAATCATTGACATGAAAAAGTGAAAGTTTATGATGGAATTTCAAAATATATACCATAGAAATCATAGAAAATATCCTCCTCCATAATTTTAATGTCCTTTGAAATTCCACCAAGAAAAAAATATTAATTTCATAATGCCGCAAAAACAGTTCATTTTCTTCTTCTCCACAGATTTTTTTTGTTTTTGCCTCAAAAAGAATGACAATTTAATTTTTTTCTTTGGAGAGAGCAACCAAGAGATTGCCTCTTGGGAGAAATAAAACAAACACTTGCACACACACATAAACACATTAATAAGCATAAAACGAACAAGACAAAAAGTGAGGTTAATAACTACAATACGCAGGCAGCCCGGCAAACGACACTATTCGAATCGCTGGCGGCGGCGACTGCAAAGTCAACATTCGTTTTTCTCAACAAAATCTGCCAGGTTGGCACTGTATGAAACGAACTTTCATTCAATTGATATATGGTCTAGCGTGTTACTCGCCCATGCCCCAGTATAGTGCTTATTCTTTTCTTTGCGCAGCAGCCGACTTCTCCTGGCCATATCTCTGCTGACGTATGTGTGTGCGTGTGCATGTCTCGTCGTCCGGCCTTTCATTGTCTGCCAGCCTTCTTGTACTTTTTTTGTGACTGACTAAATTTGACAGACTGGTGTGTTGGAATTTAAGTTTTTTTCTTTCTTTCGTTTAGCTTTCTGTCAATTTGCAAATTTTGTAGGCTTAATTTCCTAACACGTAGTCGCCCGTTCATATGTATGACTGCATCATTTTCCCCATGTTTTCGCAAGAACAACTTACCTGTTTAACAATACCCTTCAGTTTCAGGGCAGGAGCAGTGGTTACTGTGGCTGGAGCAGCTGCTGTATTTGTTGTACTCATTTTCGTTTCTTTTTTTGTCTTTTTCAGTTAGTTAGTAGGTGACAATGAATATATTCTGCTTCTGCTGCTGGTGAATCAAACGATGACAAGAGGCGGGGTGCACTTCACTACTTTTCTTGTGACAGAAACACGGTTTTAATGCCTTGCGTCGATATGGAATTTGTTTTGTGTTATTTATTGCTTTGAGCAAACAAATAAACACTAGACCTCGTTGTGTCTTTCTTTCAAAAAAACTAATTAAAAAAAGAAACCCGTTTTTATAAAAGAAATGAAAAATTTCTTTAACTATCCTACCAGTCAAACTTGTGTTCCGCCCGACAAGAAGTTTAATTTCGGTTTGACGCAAACACGACATCGACATTCGTGGAAAACGTATGTGACGTTTGTGTTGTCATATGCAAAAGCTGATGGCTATGACGTTCAACATAAAAAGAGAGTGAGACGACAGTATTGCATAGAGCAGCATAAAACAGAGATGATATGTAGTTTTTTGTTTTGGGATGATACAATGGGACAATTGTATAAATATTTTAAAAAAAAAATAATTAAAAACTTTTTTAGAAGTAAATTAATAGATATTTATTTGCCCAACAAAATCGTAGTTTATTTTTTCTAAAGCAAGGTTCATGCATGTTGTATCGCGTTTAACAATGTCTTTTAAATCAACTCGATTTGTAAACTGAAGCGCTAAATTATAGCTATTTAGACTTAGACTACTAAATCCACTCGATCTCAAATAGCCGCATCGGCCCAGCTGTTGGTGCAAATTAATGTCAAAAATGTTGTTGTAATGTTGAACCAAAAAATTAAAATGAAAATCTCCGAATTTCGAAGAGCTTTTTTGGCAATACTTTTATTAACATTTTCTACAAGAATTTGTGTAAAAAAATCTTGTCAATATGTTTGTTTTGGCAAAATATTTTTGACATATCAAAATACAACAACCGATGTATGTTGTAGAAATTCGCCGATGCGGCTACCTTGTATATCTACCTTGGTGTATACTTCACCTTAATCAAGGTCACAAAGCCAGTGGATTATATTTGACGTTTAAGATCGATTGGATTTCGTAAATCCTAACACGATTTTATACTTGCTCCAGAACTTTCAGGCATCTACTCATTTTACAAGTTTTACATTAAACGAGTACGAAGAAATGATTGTATTCGAATATATGAGGATTTTGGGACCACAATTGCATCACAGGAGTGGTCGTGTTATTGCAAATTGCTTTTGTATTTTGCATACAGTCAGCAAAATATATAAAATTGAGGTGTCATATGGGCTATATCGAATGATGGAATATACGATTGATCGTGGGTATCTTGTTAGGATATAAAAAGAAATTATCATGTACCGGATAGCCGAAATTTATATTTCTGGAACATATTTCACATCTCAGGAAAATGTGAAATTTTACCTTAACGGCATATACATTAGAACTTTTTACCGGGTTAACCTACTTTATGAGGATTTATTTGGCATAAGGTTCGTTCGTTTACTCAATAATTTGTACGAATTTGTACAAATTATTACAAAATGTTGTTCGTTTACCCAAAAGTCCAGTAAAAGAGAGTGAATTGAGAGAGCAGATTTGACAGTTGTGTTACTGAGTATTTGCAAATTCTTACAAGGAAAATTTACTCAGTAAGAATTTTCTTGTACCATCAGCTGATATTTAATCAGCTGTTTTGTTATGTTTTGTAAACAAACAAAAAATTGTTCTCAAGAAAATTGATTGTTTTGTGAATTTTATTTTGATTTTGTATCATTAAATACCAAAATGGATGAAGAAAACGCAAGTATTTAAAAATAAGGTAATACAAGAGTAATTGGCGAACGATTTTTTAGGTTCCAAATCCAAAAAAAGTGTGCATCCCTAACATGTCTGGAACACCATCGGTTATGTCCACCCCAATATCAATTGCAGATACAGGAATAGCAGGTCACAAACTTTTAAATGGTTGTGGGGAACAAACAACATCAATTTTCCGCTTGTTATCCATTTTTCTAATAAAAATGCTGTTTTTTAGTTTGAACCAATTTGTTTGTTGTTTTAATCAGCTGTGTCGAAACAATCTTTTTACTGGATGTTGTTCGTTTACTTTTTGCAGTTTTCTCTCTTGAAAAGGAATAATTCGTATTTACTCTCTGCAAATTCTTACTGAGTAAATATTACTGGGAAAGTAAACGAACGAACCTATATATACAAAGGAATTGACAATTGATACCCACTGGCTTAACGAAATCCGGCTAAATGTAAACGTACTATTAGATAGCCTTTTGTTTCCAGATTACAACAACATAATTTTTTTCGGGGGAAATGTTTATTTCCCGAGATATGAGGTTCCAAAGTTTTAAAAATGGCTCAATTTTGACTATCTTTTATTAAAAATGTTGAATTTTGTGATCAGCTTTTACGTGTTGAGTATCTTTTTATCTCACATTGTTAACGGGTAGACGGCATTTGGGCGGGGATTTATGACTTTCAGATACGCTACGCGACAGAATCTCCTTTAAAATAGAATAGTTTTTAAGGTGGCCGACTTCGGCCGCGGATTTAAGTATTTCTCCTATGCATATAACGGCATATACATTAGAACTTTTTACCGGGTTAACCTACTTTATGAGGATTTATTTGGCATATATACAAAGGAATTGACTATTGATACCCACTGGGTTAACGAAATCCAGTTAAATGTAAACGTACTATTAGATAGCCTTTTATTTCCAGATTACAACAACATAATTTTTTTTGGGGGAAATGTTTACTTCCCGAGATATGAGGTTCCAAAGTTTTAAAAATTTTTTATTAAAAATGTTGCATTTTTTGATCAGCTTTTACGTGTTGAGTACCTTTTTATTTCACATTGTTAACGGGTAGACGGCATTTGGGCGGGGATTTATGACTTTCAGATACGCTACGCGACAGAATCTCCTTTTAAATATAATAGTTTTTAAGGTGGCCGACTTCGGCCGCGGATTTAAGTATTTCTCCTATGCACAGATACCAACATCGACTACGCGGCAGAATCTCCCTTTAAATAGAAGAGTTTTTTTGGTAGCAGTTTTTTTGGCCGGGGATTTAAGACTTCCTCATATGGACAGATACCAACTTGGCTACGTCAAAGAATTTCCTTGTTTTTGTAGGGTTCTAAGACCCATATATTTTTATTCATAACAGATAAAGCAACATATCGCACCATTTTGGAAAGTGCAAAATGTAGTATATAAAGTTGAGTCGGGATTGGTAAGATTTTCCAAAAAAAAAAATCGGGGACCAAACCCCATTTTTTGTACTGTATCTCCCAAACGGTTTAATATATCATATCACCACTCAATGGAAAGACATTTTCATAAGCTTTAAAATGATACCCATTTTGTATTAATCGGTTCCGGATATAACCGGGTGACCGTACCCGAACTTCCACAAGAAAACATATATCACTATAATAAGGGTAAAAATACCTACCTCTGTAAAAAAATCTTATCGTTTGTACTAAATTAGAGTTAAGCCCAAAATAGGTTGATTTTCCAATTTTGGAGCCCCATATTCTGGGAAGTATACATTTCCCCAAAAAAAGAAATATGTTATAGTGATCAGGATACTAAGTGAATGGTGAAAATTTCAGATTTTTCTGAGAGGTGACCTTAAAGGAAATATAATCCCTGTATTGCAGAGTTGCTCACGATAGCAACATTTTCATAGCATTTAGTGCCTTTTTTCACAACTATGTTTCGAGTAACGGTTTCTAACAAGAGGAAGCCATTTCTTGCGGCGAGAAAGTGCAACAAGTTATATTTAATAAATTTGAGATCGTGTTCATTTTAAGTAAAAATTTGTTTAAAATATAATTTTATTATATATCTGTGTGTTTCAAAAAAGTGTCATATATAATTGTCGAACAATTTCATATATTTTGCTCGAGTCTGTTAATTAATTTCGGTACGAAGTCGTTGCGAATAGCGAGTATAACAAGTTGACGTTGAAAATGTTTCGCGAATCCTCGGGTCCTAAAACCTTATAAAACGAAATTTTAATAATTTTATTACGAAGTTTGTGTCTGTGTGAAATTAGTTCGTAATTATTCCTTCGGGTTAACATTCATGTCGATTTGTGTTTTTTCTCCGCTCGTGTCTTGTGAATTTCTAACCCGCTTTTCTTTTATACAATCCTCTAGAAAATATTAAAAAAACGGTGAAAATTTGTAATTGAAATAAATAAAAAAATAATTGCAGTGCCTATTAGTGAATGCAGGATTTTATTATTGACCCCCTTCCGGCAGATGTGGCAATATTTTCAACCGCGCAAAATTCAAGCATCTAAGTGAAAAATTGGAAAATAAAAAAATATATCTTGTGTTTTTCGAAGAAAATACATTCTGACATGGCAACCAATATTACTACACCTTGATTACTATAAAAAAATATATGGTAAGTTAAAAACAACTTGAATTTTGGGTGGTATATAGTATCGTAATGACATGTGACAGGTACAAAGATCTGTTGTCACTATATTCAGACCAATTGATATTTATAAAAACACCGTGTATACAGACCAATTGGTCTTTATAACAGCATATGGTATCTATGCAGAACATATAGGGTTGTTAAAGACATATAGTATCCATACCGACCAATTGGTCTTAATAAAGACCTGTAGAATATGTGGACTATAGACCAATTGGTTTCAATAAAGACATGCAGTCTATACATATCCCAATAAAGACATATTATTCTATACAGGCCGATTGGTCTATACAAAGACTCTGTGGTTTCTATACAGACCAACTGCTCTTTATAAAGAACCTGTAGAATCTACACTAGTCAATTGGTCTTTATAAAGACCAGTGGAATTTCATAATAATTGTTTCTGCTTTTTAATATTGCTCCCCGTTACTAAACAATATATGAAACAACCATATTTTTTTACAAATTTTTATTATTAAAAAAAATTACAAAAATGCTATAAATGCTCAAACTTTCTTAAACACCACCGAAGTAACAACACTCCCCACTTTACCGCCAAATTTAAAAGACGGTGTTGGTATTGTACATTTCTTCAGAAATTTTCCACTAAAGCTTGCAATCAACTCCTCCTCTGTCCAATTACACGAGGTAATTATAAATAAACTATTTTCATCCATCATATTCTGTACGGACTGCATATATAGTTCTCGTTTCTCTTTGGGATTGTCGGGACACAAACTAATGGCATCATATGTTCCCTTGTCATGGACAATACCAAATATTCCCAGCGTTTTACACGATTCCACATTCATTAAATCGGCAACTTTATACTCGATTGCCAATTCTTGATCTCTGGCTATATTTTCGGCCAACTCCACCGCCTTTGGTGAGTAGTCAACTCCCATCAGATTTGTATATCCTTCACGTGCCAATTCGATCAGCAGCATTCCATTGCCGCATCCCAAATCAATGACACGAACATTATCCGGAATATCATCCTGTTTCATAATCCAATTGATGACACGTAATTGGGAGTCTTCATCGAACCAAATTTCTCCAACATCGCCATGATTTTTATAATTGCTTATTTCACGTTCGTACGCCTTTTCCCAATAATCCTTGGTTCCCAATTCACTGCCATTCAGCTCTTCCACAGACATGTTGTCTTTCTGACTACACAGCTGTTTGTTGTTTACAAGTGTTCCTTAGGATTGAACGTAAGACGCCAATGTGCTTTAGGTTTTCACAGAGATTAGCTTTTGAATAAATTGTCTTCTATACATTTAGGAAAAACAGTTTAAATGCCAATATGACGAAGGCAACACTAAAGTGATTTCATGAAAAAATTACAGGAAATTTTGAGTTCTTAAATCGAGTACCTCAGTTGAAGATTGTTTTAAAATGATCATGTAAATTATTTCATAAAATTACTTTAGTGTGGACAGGGATAATGAAAAGTGAATATGTTCTCAATAAGGTTGAAAAATTTGCCGTAAAAGTCATATATTTCTGATTGGAATACTTGCTGCATTCCGTGATCTTGATCTTGTAACAAATTTCTTCGATGATAATTTTTAATGTATGTATGCTAGGAAGGGGGACAATATGAGAGTTGGGATTTGTGGCGCATCCAAAATGGTGCATACACCAGAATGCATATGTTGGCATAACCAATAAAATGATAGGAAGGACATTTCGAGATATCAAAAACAAAGTGGCAAAATTCATTTATCCTCCGTCTAGTGAAATTTTAGTATACAAAGTTTTGGTGAAGGTCAATTTCGATTTTTCCTTTTCAGAGTATTTAATCCCTAAAAATAGGCTACATATTTTCAATAAATTTAATTTTTTTTTCACACGAGTGCCATCTACATGTGACTAAAATTTATCATTTCACTCCCACATAATACGTAAACAATTCTGTTCACATTTAGTCTCCATCCCACCTCATACGTAAATTTTCTTCTTTATCGGCCATTTCGTCTTCTCGTTCCATCCGTTAGCAGGTGGAACATTTTTCCATCTTTTCTTTAGTCGTTGATAAAGTCTCTGAAAAACATTCACACTAGATTCTTCCAGTACGGGAACAGGCAAATAATTAACCAAGTATTTATGAAGAAAAACGAAAGCTGGACTTGAAAAGTTGACTTTTTGATTTCTTCAAAGATCAAAAGCCGAATTCGACTTTTATACTCATCAATACAAAAAGTCGATTAATCGATTAGTCGAAAATCGATTTACTTCTCCCTATTTTCAACTGCTTCGTTTTTTGGCTATATATTTTGCAAATATTTTATTGTGGATACTTTTAATTTGTTTGTGTTCTTAAGCTGCCATTTTTAACAAACAAAAAATTAACAACAAAATATATTCCTTCAACCGATTTACACAATTCCGCAAAAGCATTGAAGATAAAAAACAACAAACATAGATTGTCGGCAATTAAAGGGAATTGCATTTAAACTAAAAAATGACACCACCAAGAAACCACAATTCAAGGGGTCCAGCGGGTGGTGGAAGCGGTGGTAATCGGGGTGGTGGCAGTGGCGGTGGAGGTGGCAATAGATTTGGACGTGGACAACAAGGAAATGCTGGTGGAGCTGGCAGAAATATACGTACCGGAAGAGTTGAGCGTAGAGGACGCAATGGACCTGGTGGTGGCGGACCACAAGGAGGAGGTCGAGGCGGACGATTTGGCAATGGTGGTGGCGGCGTTGGTGGTAGTGGTAAATACGAAGGGGATTTTGCCAGTAAGTTGACACGTCTTCAACCAACTCTGCAAATGATTTGCCTAATGCAATTTCCCTAAATAGGTCTAACCGACATCAATTGGGGTCAATTTAATTTGCCTCCTTTTCAAAAGGATTTCTATAAGGAACATCCCATAACTAGAGGACGCTCCCAGCAGGAAGTTCAACGTTATAGGGCGGAAAATGAAATTACAGTGCGTGGACCGGCTCCGAACCCCATCATATATTTCGATGAAGCTTGTTTTCCAGATTATTGCATGAATGAAATTCGCCGGCAGCGTTATACCCAACCAACTCCCATACAGGCACAATCATGGCCCATTGCAATGAGCGGCAAAAATCTTGTGGGCATTGCCATGACTGGTTCTGGCAAAACATTGGCATTTATATTGCCCGCCATTGTCCATATAAATCATCAGCCCCCGATACAGCGTGGTGATGGTCCCATAGCATTGGTATTGGCCCCCACACGAGAGCTGGCTCAACAAATACAAACGGTGGCAAATGATTTCGGCTCAAGCGTTCATGTCCGCAATACCTGTGTTTATGGTGGATCATCGAAAACGAGACAAATGCAAGATTTGCAAAATGGTGTCGAAATGGTTATTGCCACACCGGGACGGCTGTTGGATTTCTTATCGACCGGTACCACAAACATGAGACGTTGCACATATTTGGTATTGGATGAGGCGGATCGTATGTTGGATATGGGTTTCGAACCACAAATACGTAAAATAATGGGACAAATTCGGCCCGATCGTCAGATACTTATGTGGAGTGCAACATGGCCCAAGGAAGTGCGACAGTTAGCAGAAGATTTCTTAGGAAATAATTATATACAAGTAGGTGGCGGGGATGAGAACGAGGGGGAAGGATATTTTATATATCCTACATAATTCTGTGCTAAAACTGGAAATAGGCTAATTTTGCTAATTTTGAAGATTTTTCAAAAGAAATGCCAGAATTAGACTTTTTAGACTTTTTAAGGATTAGCGCAGTAATTATTCGTGGGGTTTTAGGATTGTTGTTGTAGATGAACACTGAAATAGCTGTGTATTTTCTAGGACTGTTGTTGTATTGTTGTTCTAGGATTGTTGTTGTAGATGAACACTGAAATAGCTGTGTATTTTGATATGATGATTTCAACGATTGTTTAAAGATTATATTTGTATACCCTACACAAATATTTTGTCAGGGTATTATAGTTTTGTGCAGCTCAAAGAGTTTGTAACGCCGCGAAATATTGGTTCTAGATCCACCTTTAAGTATACCAATATACGGTCTAGTTGAGGCGATATAGACATGCGTGTCCGTCCGGCTGTACATTATAGTTCGTAAACACGATACAGGCCACAGTTATGGAAGTTCACGAAATTTTGCAGGCAGGATGTGCTCTGGCCAATAAAGACCCCTATTGTTTTTGGTAAAGATCGATTAATATTTAAGGGATGAAATGGACCAAATACTTAATTGTTGTCGGGTTTTGTGGTCGCTCAGGAGGCCGCAATTATGGCCCGAACATGGAGAAGGGGATAGGTTCAAAGAATAAGCATGCCTTCGGTCAATATTTAGCGGGTCAAATGGACCCTGACTCCTGAAGGACATAGACCCGAGAAGTTGATAGTATATCCAAGAGGAGTGGTAAATCTTTAAATTTATACCAGTTATATTGTTGTATGTACTCGGATGTTGGAGTTATAGGTAAATATTTAATTGAGTCTATGTGTTATGATATTATTTAGTATAACTATAACCCTACTAGAGAGCGGAATTGTCGCGCTGATCGCTTTGAAATTTTACATGAAGTTCCGTTTATGGTCAAGGACGACGCCTATAATTTTCAATGATGATGAAATAATATTTAAGGGATGCAATAAACAGAAAACTTTATTTTTTTTTGTCAGATTTTCTAGTCGCTTTAGAGCCCATTATTATATCACATATTGCATACGGTCAAATCAACCAAAACCTAAAGTGACCAAATGTTTATTTAATGGCTTAAATATTCGCCTCGCCACACTGTGCTACAGTTCATTTATTTGGCCTAGGGACGAACCCTATTGAAATTGGGAAAAATCGGTTTAGATTTAGATATATCTCCCATATATATTTTCATCCGGTTTTTAGCAAATGGTGCACCAAAGAGTCAAATTTAGTTCGATTGGCACAACATTTTGCACAAATTTTTGAAATCGGTTCAGCTTTAGATATATGTCCCATGTATATGTTCGTCTGATTTTTAGCAAATTGTGCTCCAAAGAATTAAAGGGTGCACTAAATAATGAACTGATGATTGTGGATGAACTGGAGATTATATCTTCAACAGCAATCTGTGTTGTAGCAGCATGAATATTTTGATTTAAATCGATTTACATAATTTTCTAAACGATTCGAAATCTGCCCTAATTATATGTACTTTGGCATCGCTTCCCGAGAACATGTGTGTGGATTGATGTACCAAAGATTTGTACCAATTTTCACCGAATTTGCTTGAAAAGCACTCTCAATAACCCCCTTCGATACCCAATAAGAACCTATTGTACCAAATTTAAGAACGCAAAGTTGGGGGTAACCTTATATGCCTATGTGTGGACCGATATAGCTCATCTTTGAACTTGGCCTATCTTCAGACAAAAGACAACTCTATGTTGTCGTTTAGAGGCTAGACAACATACAGACTAACATGGTTTAAAGGTCATAGAATTTTACGCTGATCAAAAGATGTATTTTATAGGGTTGGAAGTGATTATTTCGATGAATTATAAACAACAAAAAAACATAATATAAATTTACAAATGTACCCGGTTATTAATCGATCGGTTAAGTCGGTTCACATATAGATACAGATCATATTTTTAAAGTAGTCGACTTTCATATCAATGGTCCTTCAAAAATGCCAGGTCTGTTAGGAGGCATCTCTTGAATATAGCCAAAGTGGTAAATGGCATCATATAGTCGGCCCCGTCCGACTTTACTACTTTTCTTACTGTTTTTTTATAACTAGCTGAGGATTTTATTATTTAAGAATATTTTTCAAGGACTATCTAAGGCGTGGATTATTTAAGATTAGTCTTGTTATAGCTCTTATATAAATGTTTCCATTAATAGTCAAAGGACTATTTGATTTGGATCTTCTGGTTTTAGCATAGAATTTGGTAGGATATGTAATGTACTGTATACAAGAACTATAAACCATCGCAACCACTATAATCCTTCGTATTTTTTTGCATTATTTATGCAGATTAATATAGGATCATTGGAATTGGCTGCGAATCATAATATTCGCCAATATGTCGATGTTTGCAATGAAACGGAAAAGGGTACTCGCTTGAAAGGATTACTCTCACAGATCTACGACCAACCACAACCTGGCAAAATTATCATTTTTGTGGCAACAAAGAAGAAAGTCGACGAATTGTCACGTTTCATCAATGGATTTGGTGTACGAGTCGGTTCGATACACGGTGATAAGTCGCAAACAGATCGTGATAATGTTTTAACTGATTTTCGTGTGGGCCGAACAAATATTTTGGTGGCCACTGATGTGGCTGCTCGTGGTCTGGACGTTGATGGTATTAAATATGTTATTAATTTCGATTTCCCACAATCATCGGAAGATTATATACATCGTATTGGTCGTACTGGTCGCAAACATTCCACTGGTACTTCGTATGCATTTTTCACACGCAAAAATGCCCGCTGTGCCAAGGCATTGGTGGATATTCTACGTGAAGCCAATCAAAATATAAATCCTGATCTGCAGTATATGGCAAATAATGCCGATGATATTATCAATAAGGATAAGCTGATGAGAAAAACAGGCGGATTTGGTGGTGGTGGTCATAAACAAGGAGGTTGTGGTCATGGAGGAGGCATGGGTGGTGGCAGAGGTGGTCGTGGCGGAGGTATGGGAAATCGTGGTGGTGGCGGTGGCAATCGCGGTGGTGCTGGACGACCTGGCCAAAATTTTAACCACAACAACAATAATAACAATAAAAATAATTTTGGCAATAACCGAGGCGGTGGTGGTGCCAATCGTGTTGGATCTCGTGGAAATTTTTCCAATAATAGACATTAAAATTATTTAAAAAAACAAACAGAAAAAATTATCTCATAGTTTTGTAGTTATTATCGTAACCAATTATCAAAAAGAAAACAAGATTGATTCCACTTCATACACAATGATGAATGTTTATAATTATTATTTCTTTATTTATTTTCGGTATTTTTGAAATCCAAAAAAATGAAAATATACCTAATTCCATTAATTTTAAATCCTTTTGTTATTTCTTTTCCTAAATAAAAAAACAACAAAAATAAATAAAAAATCCAAACATATTGCAGGTATATAAATACATGTTTGCGTTTTTTGTTTAAAGAGAAAATGTGGTGTGGTTAAAAAATCAGTTTGGAAATAAAACTAAAAATATGGTCGTATATACTCAGATGTGGGAGTTACATGTGAATATTTGCAGGTGCTTACGTATTCACATATGAATTAGTAACCCATTACCACACTAGCGGAAATATAACGCTGATCGCTTTGAAATTTTCCATAAGGATCCAGGTATGGTCAAGGACAACGCCTATAATTTTCAATGATGATCAGATAATAATATTGGTATGAAGTGGAGCGAAAACTTAATTTGTTGTGTTTTGCGAGTCGATCTATAGGCCACCTTTGAAAGCCGAAAATCACAACACAACCCACGGTGAAGGGAATCTGGACAAGTAATGAGAAGAGCTGCCTCGACATTAGGAATATTTGTTGACCTCTAGTCGGTCAAGAGGGTGCAAATATCGCGAAATATTGCCCAAGCTCAGAACTACACCGCAGAAAGTTAGATGTTCGTGTATGTTGTGTGGGGTTTCATATGGTCGGCCCCATCCACTATACTGCTCCGCTCACTGGTTTTATCATGGAAATGTGAAACAATAGGAGTGTAGTTTTTTCAAGAAAGAGCTCTGAAATATGCTTTTTTTTCTTTGAAAAGGACTGTTCCTAGAATGAAGACAAATCTCGAACTTTGGCAAATTTGAATTTAATTCGCATATGCAAGTTTCGCATCAGGGCGGAATAAATACAAGTTATCAACGTACGACCTTTGTAAAGCCACATAGCCCAATATGCCTGATGAGCCGCTTAACCAACGGCGAAACGCGTCGCATAGTGGTGGGTACGTAGGTTCTTTTCCTGGCTTTCCTTTTCATTGCAAAACTTAGATTTTTTTTGAAATATTTCTTGAAGGGCAAGCACATCAATGGGCATGGATTTATTAGTGATTATTTGTTCAGAGACTAGCACAGAATTTTGAATGTTTATTTTCCGATAAAGGCACATCAATAGGGTGGGTTTTTTAAGGGCCTTTCAAGGACTAGCGTAGCAACAGGCGTAGATATTTTGCGGATATTTTTTCAAGGACTATCACAGATATTTGCCCTAGTTTCTAGAATAAGGTGAGGCGAAGTTTGCTTAGGAAGTAAGGGCACATCTTTCATCCAAAGCAGCTGAGAATTGGTATTTTGAATAGACATTGGATAGCACACAATTCTGCCAAGAATTATCAATATTGGACCACTTTTTTAGGGTAGACAGCCATATAACGGTACCCGTTATTTTGGGGATTATGGACGCGTTTTTACCCACTTGGCTCTAGTAATCAAATAAAACACATTTAATTTACTATTACTAAAGTACTTTATTATTACACAAATTGTTTTTTTATAAAAATATGTATATATGAATGTATATGATTCTATATATAAATGAAAAAAAATACACGGACATTTTTTGTCCACTTTTCGATAGGCTTAGTTCAATTCTACTACACCTTTATGTTTTGGAGAATAACATTTTAATTTTTATAAGGTTTGTGAACTAATAAAGTTCTTTTAATGAAAGGAAATAAAAAAATGCATGAAATCTTTAAACTGTGAAGGATGTGGAACTCAGTTGCGAATATGTTGTGATCCAATAATATTTGGAATAATTTTTTTTCATGGAAAAATTACCTTATGTACGTTATTGTGTTCGGTGCAATCCCGTTCGCCCTTAAAATAATACTAATTTATATAATTTGTGGAAATTATAATGAATATTTTGTAATTATATAATATTAACTAATTTAAAAGAGAAAAAAATATGAAAATATTTTTTTTTCATTTACATTTTATAACTTCTTATAAAAACGAACCAAACAGGGTTACAGCAAAAAAAAAAAAATTAAGTTATCTTTATTGGTATTGTGGGATATTTGTGTTTCTCCCCACTAAAAATAGGGAGCGTAATTTATATGCCTTGCTTGAAAGCCGGTATAATTTAAGATTGCTGTTGATGTGCTGCTGCCTGTTGCTGTTGGGCCTGTTGGCGGCGTGAACCTAAAATAAAAAAAAAACAACAAGAAAAAATATATGTTAAATTTTGTTGGCTAATTGTTATTATATTGCTGGCGGTTTTTTTTTTGTTTTTTTCTCTTCCTGTTCGAATGATTACAAAATCCCATCATCATAACCAACCATCCCTACCTTTGTCCTTATTTTTGCGTTCCTTTTTACCACCATTGCCGGCTTGCTTGCCTCCGGCGCCACCGCCATTATTATTGGGATTACATTTTTTGTTGATGCTACGCACAGCCTCACAGCTGGACGTCGCCGACTCATTGCCGCCTGTTAATTTCAATTTATCCTCGCGCGTCATTTGACCGTTAATACATTCGGACCAGGCGCCCTTTTCATAGCGGCAAGCTGCGACACCAAAAAAAAAGAGAGTGGAGAGAACAATGAATATTAATAAAACAACGTAATAATAACAGTAATTCTGAGTATAATAAGAAAAGCTTTCACAATATGGAAATTTTCTATTTATGTTGTTGTTGCTATAGAAAAATCTTATTAAAAATTGAATGGGAATTTTGATGTCATTTGCAGGAATATTCTATAGAAGTGTCCTATACTTATGTATATTAATATTTGGTCTGTTCCAGAACCAGTAGGAATTTAAAATTTATTACTACGATACAAATTTTCCTTTACGAGGAAAATAGTACATTATTGCAGTACGGAAAAAGATCAATTATTTAAAGCATTTTTAAGGATGTTGAATTAAATCTTTTTTTTAATTTTGATTTTTTTTGGAATTTTATTATTGCAAGTATTGGGCAAGTATTACAATATTGGTCCAAGCCAAAGAAAAAGTACCAATATACGGTATTTTGGGGATTTTAGTAATGTTTCTTAATCGAATTGGTTATAATTTGATATTTGGGTTTCTCATTGGGTTCTAATCCTACCCAAAATGGTCAATATCGGTCCACGTTGAGGTATAGCCCAATATATGGGTACCCCCCAGTTTTTGGTATTTTTTATTAGTATTTCAAAGATAACCAGCATTGTTTCTTATTTCAGTTTATGTTTTTATACCCTTCACCACACTGTGGTACAGGGTATTATGTCTTTGTGCACATGTTGAGAATATGCGTAGAATCACTTTCTGAGTCGATTTATGCATGTCCAGATTTAGATATAGCTCGCATATATATTTTCGTCCGATTTAAGGAAAATGGTGCGCAAAAGTCCCCAAATATATTTTGATTTGAACGAAATTTCGCACAGCGTACTGAATTAAGTCTAGAATGGCGTGTGCTAAGTTTCGTGAAAATCGGTTCAGATTTAGATATAGCTCCCATATATATTTTCGTCCAAATTAAAAAAAATGGTGCGCCAAAGTCCCCAAATATATTTTGATTTGAACGAAATTTCGCACATCGTACTGAATTAAGCCTAGAATGGCGTGTGTTAAGTTCCGTGAAAATCGGTTCAGATTTAGATATAGCTCCCATATATTTTTTCGTCCGATTTAAGGTAAATGATGAACCAAAGTACCTATATATCTTTCAATTTGCACGAAATTTGGCATAGTATACTGAATTAAGTCTAGAACGATGTGTGTTAAATTTCGTGAATATCGGTTCAGATTTAGATATAGCTCCCATATATATTTTCGCCCGATTTTAGGTAAATAGTGCACCAAAGTCTCTATATATCTTTCGATTTGCACGAAATTTGGCATAGGGTACTGAATTAGGTCCAGAATGATGTGTGCTCAGTCTCCTGAAAATCGATTCAGATTTAGATATAGCTCCCATATAAAGTTTTGTCCGATTTTATGTAAATGGTGCATCAATGCCCCTATCAGGGATGGTCCGTGTGACGAATTTTTAGGTTTTCGACCGTCAAAAAGGTGTAAACGTCGAAAACGTCATATACCTGTATAAAATATAATAAATGTAGTAAACGTCGTTTATTTCAATATTATCAGCATATAAAGTTATTTTCAAGAATATATATTATCTTTACATATATCTGACTTTTCCTTGCTAGAACTGATAAAATTTTCTAAATTTTTTTGAGAAGAAAATTTTCAAATTTTTTATGGATTTGAGTAAAGCATGCGTAATTTCCAAATTGATTAAAGGAAATAGCCATTTTGTGAAAAACCTAATGGATTTGGGTAGGTTTCCGACTTTTCTGACGTATGTATTATACGTCGGAAATGTATGTCATTTACGTCACTGTTTCTGATAGGCCGTCTCTGGCCCCTATATATCTTTTGATTTGCACGACATTTTGCATAGTGTACTGAATTGACACTACAATGACGTGAGTCAAGTTTCGAGAAAATCGGTTCAGATTTAGATATAGCTCCCATATATAGTTTCGTTCGATTTAAGGTAAGAGGGGCGCCAAAGTCCCTATATATCTTTCGATTTGCACGAAATTTGATATAGGTCCAGAATGATGTGTCCTCAGTCTCCTGAAAATCGGTTTAGATTTAGATAAAGCTCCCATATAAAGTTTTGTCCGATTTTCTGAAAATGGTGCATCAATGCCCCTATATATCTATGGATTTGCACGAAATTTTACATAGTGTACTGAATTGACTCCACAAAGACGTGAGCCAATTTTTAGTGAGCTTCAGAATATTTAAGGATTTTTAAATATTAAAAAAAAAAATATTTTTTAAAGTCCTTAGGTCTTGAATTTTTAAAAGGTCCTAAGGGCATGGATTTGTAAAACAAAATTTGTTGACGCCCTTCAGAGCGTCGATTTTTAAAAGAGTATTTTTTGTGGGTCCTTCTGGGCAAAGATTAAAAAAGTATTTGAAGGTGCTACATCACATTTTTAAGTTGCTTCAGATCGTGAATTTGTAAAAGAATATTTGTTTGTTATGGTCATTCAAGGTGTTGACATTACATTTTCTAAGGTCTTTCAGGTTTAAAGGCCCTTCAGATTGTGGATTTTTAAAATAATATTTTGTGATGGTTCTTCAGGCCGTGGATTTTTAATAGAATATTTTTCTTAGGTCACTCAGGGCGTGTCATTTGGTGCCCATTTTTTTTAAATATTTCTAAAGGACATTTAGAGTGTAAAAATTAAAAAAACCGCTATTATTATTAAAAAGAATATTTTTAAGGTCCTTCAGAGAGTTGATTACTAAAATATTATTGTTTGAGGATAATTCAGGGCATGTATTTTTCAAAGGATATTTTTTGAAGGTCTCTTCAGGGCATGTTTTTTTTTTGAATACTATTGCATGAAAGTTGTCCAGAGCGAGCAATTTTGAACAATTTCTGAAGATCCTTCGGAGTTTAGATTTTTGAAAGAATTTTTTGGTGTTCTTACGAGATTTAGATATTTTTTAAGAATAGTATTGATGGTTGTCCTGAACCTGGATGGTTTTAAAGAATATTTATTAAAATCGTTTAGAAAGTGATTTTTTTCATATTTCATCTCATGGCGTAATATTCATATTTTATATTCCATTTCGATATTTACCAACAATGAGTGTATGTACGTCTAGCATTTAAAATCCATTATTTTCCGAATTCTAATGAAACACATTTCGAAACGAAGAACATGAATACGCATTCTTCATTACCACTACAAAGAAACGTATACACGAAATATCATCTAGCAAATCAAAAAAAAGGGGAATTGTTATTCAAAACTATTTTCGTTTTTAATGAGTTTTTAAGTACCCAGTGTTGTGGGTAAAAACCACACCTTTGCGCTTGGTAGCAACAGAACAAAACACATTCACACGCACACACACACAAACTTGCTAAAAATGGTAAAAATAAGTACAAAACTTTCAATTTTTTGCCATACTCGATTTTAACAATTATTACACACTCACACTCATCTAGACTATAAAATGCATTCAAAAGTGTGCATGTATGTGTGCGTAGTTATCATGGTTTTTTTTCGTTTTTTGCTCATAATATGTCGTTATTCCGCTACAATGCACAATTTACAGCGGCAGGACAATGCCAGCGTAGTGCTGTTGGAAAAAAGAAGTGCAAATTCGAATAACAAAAACATTTTAAAGCGGGTACCTTAATTGTTTCTATGCGACTGCACAACAACAAAATAAATAAACTTACACTCGCACACACACACACTCTCAGATGGAAATCAAATCGCAAACGCATTGCCAGCAAACGAACTATTGCTGCAGTTAGTACCTATTCACTGGTCCTTTTGCTATACCCCCTCTCTCTGTGTATCTCACGCTGATGTTCTCTCTCTTTGACTAACTTTTAACTATATTTTAATTACACTGTTGGTTTGTTTGTTGTCTGATGCCATTTTTCGCGCCCATTAGACGATTTTCACTGAAACCTAAACGTGCCGGTAAACGCCATGCTGCCATGCATTGCCATAATAATGAGGCTTAATGGGGGTTTACAGTGGGATTTTGGTGTTTCGCATTTAAAAAAAGCCAGTAAGGAAAGTAGTAAAGTCGGACTGGGCCAACTATATGATACCCTTCACCACTTTGGGTATATTGTACATACAATGTATCCTTACAATTGTATGTCCATGTTTCTTCGAAGGATCATACTCATGTCTTTTTGCAACCTATGATAAATTTAATTTCATTCGGGCAAATTTATGGAATACGATTTATAGCGAATTTGATACACGCTATTCGGTACGCTGCACTGTTAAAAATTGAATTTTAATCAGACACCCGTTCGAAATACATATAGAAACTATGGCTGCATCTGCACCAATTGCAACAAAACCCAATAATGTCATTCAAGTCTCAATTTGATACGCTATGCAAAATTTCGTGTTAATCGGACAAATATTAGGAGTTTACCATTTACTTAAAATCGGACGAAAATATATATATGGAAGCTATATCTAAATCTGAACCGATTTTCACGAAATTTAACACACGTCGTTCTAGACTTAATTCAGTACGCTATGCCAAATTTCGTGCAAATCGAAGGATATATAGGGACTTTGGTGCACTATTTACCTAAAATCGGACGAAAATATATATGGGAGCTATATCTAAATCTGAACAGATTTCCCCGAAATTTAACACACGTCGTTTAGTACGCTATGCCAAATTTCGTGCAAATCGAAATATATATAGGGAATTTGATACACCATTTACCTAAAATCGGATGAAAATGTATATGGAAGCTATATCTAAATCTGAACCGTTTTTCACGAAATTTAACACACATCGTTCAGACTTAATTCAGTACGCAATGCAAAATTTCGTGCAAATCGAAAGATATATATAAAATCGGATGTAAATATATATATATTGGAGCTATATCTAAATCTGAACAGATTTTCACGAAATTTAACACACGTCGTTTTAGATTTAATTCAGTACGCTATGCCAAATTTCGTGCAAATCGAAATATATATAGGGAATTTTGTACACCATTTACATTAAATCGGACGAAAATATATATGGGAGCTATATCTAAATCTGAACCGATTTTTACGAAACTTAACACACGTTATTCTAGGCTTAATTCAGTACTCTGTGCGAAATTTCGTGCAAATCGAAAACTATTTAGGGACTTTGGCGCACCATTTACCTTAAGGGAACCCCCCCTCCCCCCTTTTTCGATTTTATTATTTCAAGATTTTCAATGGGCTGGTAAATCAATACCAGTGCTTGTTAAGGTTTGTAACTTTGGACATATATATTTAAAGATTTAAAAGAGAAGAAAAATAATTTACAAAAAAAATTGTAATTGTTTTGTTGTTGTTTTTTGTAATTAAAGAGAAGTCCTTATTTTTGATGGCGGGCATGATAACTCCTCACTGGGACATCGGAATCCGAAAATTCCAATGGTGATAGAAAGAGTACATTTCTGGCTCTCGTATGAACTAGGATTATAGACTTCGCTCTAAAATTAACAAAATGGCGGACCTTTGAAAAAATATTTTTTTGAAAATCGCCGATTTTTGACCAAAAACCAAGTTAAAAAATAAGGAAGATCTTCACCGATTGGCTTTATCCTAGTTCATACGATAGCTATACACTCACAGAGAAACGTGTACAAATTTGGAATCGATTGGGTTATTACTTTTTGAGTTATCGTGCCCGCCATTCGCAAAAGAGAAAAACGAGTTTAAAGTTGAGAAGCCCTTTAGCGGTCATTTGATGCTAACATAATAAATCGGCTATATCTTCAAGGGTTCTTGAGATTTTCACATGCAATTTTGTAGGGACATTCTTGAATTAGTGTAGATTCGAATTAAATCAAAAAAATAAAAAAGAACCCAATTTCAATAGGGCTCGACCTTGGGCCAAAATAATGAGCTGTGCCAAATTTCGTCCCATTCGAATCATAAATGTGACTGTACAGACAGACAGACGAACGGACATGCATACATCGACTCAGAAAGTGATTCTATGCATATTCTTTTATTTGCCTGTTATAGTCGGACGGGGCCGACCATATGATACCCTACACAACTTCCACGAAAATCTAACTTTCTGTGGTACTACATTCTGAACTTGGACAATACTTCGCGATATTTGCACCCTCATGACCGACTAGAGGTCAACAAATATTATTATTACCAATATTCAGTACAGCCCTTCTAATTACTTGTCTAGATTTCCTTCACCGTGGATTGTATTGTAATGTTCGGCTTTCAATAATTTTTCGGTCCATTTCATCTCAATATTATTATCAGATCTTCAGCCAAAATTATAGGGGTTGTCATTGATCCTCTTAGAAAATGTGTTAATGGGTTACTAAATAATATATGAATACGTAAGCACCTGCAAATATTGGTATCAATTTAAAGGCCAACGACTCCTATCAACTTCTGGGGTCTATGTCCTTCAGGGGTAAATATATAGGCCCCAGAATAAAAATTTTGTAATTTTTCACACAAAAGTCAGGTTCTATTTAAACCGCTAAATATTAACCGATTTTTATCAAAACAGGTATGCTTATTCTTTGGTCCGATCCCCTTCGCCATGTAAAATTTCACGATGTTCGGACCCTAACTGCGGCCTCTGGAGCGATCAGAAAAACTGACAAATATTAAGTATTTGGTCCATTTCATCCCCTAAATATTAAGCGATCTTTACCAAAAACAATAGGGTCCTTCATTGACCAGAACCCATCCTACATGCAAAAACCCATCGTGAAGATTGGTGGCCTGTAACCACGATACAAATTATAATGGACGGACGGACGGACACACATGTCTAGATCGACTCAGCTAGTCGAGATATTACGATTGATATACATAAATATAGGTCTAGGACGAATATTTCGCGGCGTTACAAACTTTTGGGGCTGCACGAAGCTATAATACCCTGACAACATTGTTTTATAGGGTATAAAAATATTTTTGAGATCACTAAAAATATATTTGAAATTCTTCAGAGAGAGGATTTCTAAAATATTTTTTTTTACGTCCTTCATAGCCTAGAGTATATATTTTTTAAATCCTTCATCTTATTACATTTTGCATAGCATAATACCTCTAGGAATGGTGTTTTAAACGATTTCCTTGAGCCACTATGCTAATGTTAAGTATAGTGGCTCAAGGAAATCCCAATGGAGTTTTTATGCCTCTAGGCGAGGAGATTTTAAGAATTTGTGCAATTACTTAGGCTTCTAGGCTTAAGTAGATGGCCACCAGGAGAATCCCTAGATTTTTTTAAGATTTGAGCCAATATAAATACCTCTAGATTTTTGAAGCCATCGTGGGTATTTTAAGACTTTTATAAAGACACATTGCCACTAAGCATACCTTTTTTAAATATTTATTTAAGTCCGGAGTAGGTTTTTTGTGTATTCTATAAGCCATCATTAAAGCCCACGGTCCAATAAAAAGTTTCTCTCCTACCACATATAAACAAAGAAACCATCATAACTTAGTTTGCATCCGGATAGGATGAAATTTCATCTATTTAACGTAAAAGTCAACTCTGGCGCATTTCCTATATGCGGTATGAACGCTGCATGATGTTGTTGCCATTAGACAACAAAGGCATTGGTATTTACCTAGAATTGGAACGAAAGGAAGGCGGGGGAAAAACCATAAAATCTGAAACTGGAAAAGGCTAGCAACCATAACCTCATCACCACCACCAGCACATCATCATCTGCATCTGTTAATATGCAATTTTGCTCATTAAAATTAAAACAAGACAACAACAACAACAGCAAATTGTGCCTTGGTTAGTTCAAACAGTCCGCAGGGCTGTAAATGCTGCAAAGGTGGGGAGAAAGAGGGAGGCAAAACACCTTTTTTCATGGACCTCAAATACTCGGCATTTTTATTGTCTATGTGTTTCTGAAAGTTGTGGTTGTTGTTGTCGGTTATTTTATAACAAAACATATAACCCTTTTCACTTTTAGTGGGGCGGAATATCATAGTTCCAGCAAAATGAGGTTGTTATCCAATTTGACTGCAGATACCAGAGTAGAGGATGCGGTCTAAATGGGGAGGGGCACGAATTTACCATGTTTTCAGTATATGTGTCACAAAACTCGATAAGTGTTACAAACAGAAAAGTGAAATTCATCAAGTGGAAGAGGGTACAGCAGCGAACCATAATAATTGCTGCGACACATTCCAATGTAGGGTGATTAAAAAAAGAAAAAGAAACTGCGATCCTAATTATCAAGCGTTTTCCAATCTCATCAGTAATTAGAGCATAAATACTAGCATTTTGTGGAATTAAATATTGTTTTAAAAGAACCCATTCCCTCTATTCTTAATGACGGCTTTAAAAATTCCTTAAAATGGTAGCTTTTTTTTAAATTGTAATAATTTGTTTTTAATTTTTTTAATAAATCTACGCCTAGAGGTTTTATGGTGTCAGAAAAATATCTTTAAAAATCCTCGTTTAGAGGTTTGTTGAAAAAATGGTTTTGTATGAAAAAATCTTTAAAAATCCTCGCCTAAAGGTTTATATGATGCCTTTATGGTGTAAAAAATCTATTAAATCAAAAATTATTTAAAAATCCACGCCTAGACTTATTAATGGAGGCTCCAAAAATTATTTAAAAATCCACGCCTAGACTTATTAATGGAGGCTCCAAAAATTATTTAAAAATCCACGCCTAGACGCATTAATAGTGGCTCCAAAAATTATTTAAAAATCCACGCCTAAAGGCCTTAATGGAGGCTGCAAAAATTATTTAAAAATCCACGCCTAGACGCATTAATGGTGGCTCCAATAATTATTTAAAAATCCACGCCTAGACGCATTAATGGTGTCTCCAAAAATTATTAAAAATTCACGCCTAGACGCATTATTGGAGGCTTCAAAAATATTTAAAAATCCACGCTTAAAGGCCTTAATGGTGTCTGCAAAAATTATTTAAAACTTTAAGCCCAGAGGACTTTATGCTGTGGGAAAAAACATATTTAAAAATCCACGCTAAGAGGCATTTATTGTGGTTTAAAACCAATCCAGGCTTAAGGGGACCTCTCCCATTCACGATTTTAAATAGTTATTGAAGATTTAAAAGAGAAGAAAAAACTAATTGCAAAATTTGGTTGTTGTTTTTGGAGATTAAAAAATCGAAAGATATATAGAAACTTTGGTGCACCATTTACATTAAATCGGACGAATATATATATGGGAGCTATATCTAAATCTGAACCGATTTTTACGAAACTTAGCACACGTTATTCTAGACCTAATTCATTACGCTGTGCTTAATTTCGTGTTAATTGAAAGATATATAGGGACTTTGGTGCACCATTTACATTAAATCGGACGAAAATATATATGAGAGCTATATTTAAATCTGAACTTGTACTTTGTTAACAAAAATACATGGACGGACGGACATGCGTAAATCGACTCAGAAAGTGATTCTATGCATATTCTCAAAAAGAACCAGACTTTATTTTGTACGCTGTGCCAATCGAAAGATATGTAGGGCCTTCGGTGCATTATTTACATAAAATCGGACAAAATTATATATGGGAGCTATATCTAAATATCAACCGATTTTCAAGAAACTTAACACACATCATTCTGGTCCTAATTCAGAACTTAATGCTAAATTTCATGCAAATCGGAAGATATATAGGGACTTTGGTGTCCCATTTATCTTAAGTCAGTCGAAACTATATACGGCATCTATATCTAAATCTGAACCGATCTTCTTCAATTTCAATAGGCTTCGCTCTTAGACAATGAGCTGTGTCAAATTTCATCCAAATCGGATCATAAATGCGGCCTGTACTTTGTTAACAAAAATACATGGACGGACGGACAGACGGACATGCGTAAATCGACTCAGAAAGTGATTGTATGCATATTATCAAAAGGAACCATGGTGTAAACGTCGAAAACGTCATATACCTGTATAAAATGTAATAAACGTAGTAAACGTCATTTATATCAATATTATCAGCATATACAGTTATTTTCAAGAATATATATTATTTTTACATATATCTGACTATCCTTACTAGAACTGATAAAAATTTCTAAATTTTTTGAGAAGAAAATTTTGAAATTTTATATCGATTTGAGTAAAGCATACGTAATTCCCAAATTGATTAATGGAAATAGCTATTTTGTCAAAAACCTAATGGATTTAGGTAGGTTTCCGACGTTTCTGACGTATGTATTATACGTCGCAAATCTATGTCATTTACGTCACTGTTTCTGACAGTCCATCTCTGTACCCTACACAACTACCACGGAACTCTAACTTTCTACGGATATTTATTTCGAGCCTGGGCAATATTTCGTGATATTTGCACCCTCTTGACCGATTAGAGAGTGACATATGTTTCCAATATTCCCATTATTTAATACAGCACTTCTAATTAGTTGTTCAGATACCCCCACCGTGGGTTGTGTTGTGGTGTTCGACTTGTGGCCTATAGATCGACTCGAAAAAACACAACAAATCAAATTTTCGGTCCATTACATCCGATTTTTTTTATTGTAGGCGTTGTCCTAGACCATACCTGGATCCTTATGGAAAATATTCAAAGCGATCAGCGCTATATTTTTGCCCTCTAATGTGGTAATAGTTTACTAAATAATATCGGAATACGTAAGCACCTGTAAACACACATCCAAGTGCATACGACAATATAATTGGTATCAATTTAGAGGACAACCACTCCTCGTGGATATACTGTCAACTTCTAGGGTCTATGTCCTTCACAAGTAAATATATACGCCATAGAATAAATTTTTTTTTTAATTTGTCACACAAAACCCGCTACATAATGACCGATCTTTACCTAAACAGGCAAGCTTATTCTTTGGCCCTTTTCCATGTAAAAATTCGCGATGTTTGGGCCATAATTGTGCCCTCTGGAGCGACCAGAAAATCAGACAAAAATAAAGTTTTCACACAAAAGCCGCTAAATAATGACCGATATTTACCTAAACAGGCAAGCTTATTCTTTGGCCCGATTACCTTTTCCATGTAAAAATTCGCGATGTTTGGGCCATAATTGTGCCCTCTGGAGCGACCAGAAAATCAGACAAAAATAAAGTTTTTGGTAAATTTCATCCCCTAAATATTAACCGATCTTTACCAAAAACAATAGGGGTCGTCATTGGTCAGAACCCAACCTACATGCAACATTTCGTAAAAATTGGTCCATAACTGTGGCCTGTATCTTCCCTTCTTCAACGATTAGTTTTATCCTAGTTCGTACGATAGTTACACACTCCCAGAGAAAAGTGTCAAAATTTGGAACCGATCGGATTATTAGTTTTAGAGTTATCGTGCCCGCCATTCGTAAAAACACTGATTTGAAAAAATTAAGTTTTAAAGTTTGAGATTCACTCTTGCCGTCACTTGATGCTGACACAATAAATCGACTATATCTCGAAGAGTTCTTGAGATTTTTTATCGACTTTTTTGAATTGGTGTGGATTCGAATTAAATCAAAAAAATTAAAGGAACTTTTTTAACCCCATGAATAGGTGGGGCCCCTTAAAGGTCTTTTTGATGGCCTCAACAAATAATTTTAAAAATCCAATTTAAATTATTTAATAATCAAAGCCTAGATGACTTTATGGTGGGTTAAAAAAAAAAAAAAATAAATATCGATGCAGTGAGGTCTTTACGATGGCTTAACAGCATCTCTTTCAAAAACCGGTTGTTATTTTCTATTTCCATTGCCATTGCTCTCTGTTTATGTTTATTCATCCTTATTATCTAATTGTCCTCATTAATATCGATGATATTACACCGACACATCATCTGCATCATTAATATTCGTTCCAGTTTGACCCTCACCCCCTAGGATATCATAAATTTTCCCATCTTATTAATGATGACAACATAACTGTCACCTGGATGGACACGTGAGTAAAGAAAGAAATAACTGACAAAAATTATGTGACAGGAAGATTATGAAGGACAGAGTGAAGAATGAGGGATGGACTGACTGACTGCAACTACAGCATTCACGTCCACGTCATGTGAAATATGAAACGACCAAAAACCACAATTTTAGAGTAAGAGATGAATATGACGAAACTTACAACTAATGCATGTACAAATGTCATTTTTTTCTGCATTCCTGTTTTTTGTTGGGTTTTCTACTCCTTTTTACTACAGTTTTCCGGTTGTCCCCAACACCCAGAGGAAATAATTAAATCCTCTATTTTTCCCTTTTTTTGTGTTGATATGTTTTTCTTGGAAACAATGAAATGGAAGAAAGAAAAAAAAAGCAGAAAACAAAAAATGCTGGCCAAATGAACGTTACAGAAGAAAGAGTAGGTGGGTGGGGAGAGACATATTATGATTGGTGGGTTAATCCACACCCACACCATCACCCATACTCCCGAGCATCCCATTATTATCACCCGAAAAAAATCCCCACACCATTGTTGTCTGTTCTGTATGTATTTTAGGAAAAGTTGTGTTGACAATGATGAATAACTCTGGACAAATGGTTCATGATTTGCCATGAATGAGTTAGTAGCTGTGAGTTTAACTCGGATACTCTACGTTAGGTATCGGTAGGATGATCCACAAAAAGAGTTTCCATTGAAAACGTAAGTAAGAAAGGAAAAAATCAATATCTCGACAAGCAGAGTCGATCTAGACATGTGTGTCCGTCCGTCAGTCCATTATAATTTGCAAACACGATACAGGCCACAGTTATGGACCAATCTTTACGAAATTTTGCATATAGGATGGGTTCTGGCCAATGCAGACCCCTATTGTTTTCGGTAAAGATCGGTGGGGATCGGAGGGGATGAAATGGACCAAATACTTAATTTTTGTCGGTTTATCTGGTCGCTCCAGAGGCCGTAGTTATGGTTCGAACATCGTGAGATTTTACATGGACAAGGGGATCGGGCCAAATAATAAGCATGCCTGTTTTGATATAGATTGGTCAATATTTAGCGGGTCAAATAGACCCTGACTTTTGTGTGAAAAATTACAATTTTTTTTTTTCTGGGGCGTATATACTTGCTCCTGGATGACATATTTCCGGGAAGTTGATAGTATATCCAAGAGGAGTGGTTGATCTTCAAATTGATACCAATTATATGTATATATCCATCGATTTTCACGAAATTTGGCATAGCGTACTGAATTAAGTCTAGAAAGTTGTTTGTCAAATTTCGTGTAAATCGGCTCAGATTTAGATATAGCTTCCATATATATTTTCGTCCGATTTTATGAAAATGGTGCACCAAAGTCCCTATATATCCTTCCATTTGCACGAAATTTGGCATAGCGTACTGGATTGAGTCTAGAATGACGTGTCTTAAATTTCGTGAAAATCAGTTCAGATTTAGATATATCTCCCATATATATTTTCGTCCGATTTTATATAAATGGTGCACCAAAGTCCGTATATATCCTTCGATTTTCACGAAATTTGGCATAGCTTACTGAATTAAGTATAGAATGATGTATGCAAAGTTTCGTGAAAATCGGTTCAGATTTAGATATAGCTCCCATAAATATTTTCGTCCGATTTTATATAAATGGTGCACCAAAGTCCGTATTTATCCTTCGATTTTCACGAAATTTGGCGTAGCGTACTGAATTAAGTCTAGAATTATGTGTCTTAAATTTCGCGAAAATCGGTTCAGATTTAGATATAGCTCCCATATATATTTTCTTCCGATTTTATATAAATTGTGCACCAAAGTCCGTATATATCCTCCCATTTGCACGAAATTTGGCACAGCGTACTGAATTTAGTATAGAACGACGTGTGTTAAATTTCCTGAAAATCGGTTCAGATTTAGATATAGCTCCCATGTATATTTTCGTCGGATTTTATATAAATGGTGCACCAAAGGACCTATATATCTTTCCATTTGCACGAAATTTGGCATAGCGAACTGAGTTAAGTATAGAACGATGTGTGTTAAATTTCGTGAAAATCGGTTCAGATTTATATATACCTCCCATATATATTTTCTTCCGATTTTATGTAAATGGTGCGCCAAAGTCCCTATATATCCTTCGATTGGCATGAAATTTGGTACAGCATACTGAATTATGTGTAGAAAGATGTGTGTTAAATTTCGTGAAAATCGGTTCAGATTTAGATATAGCTCCCATATATATTTTAGTCCGATTTTATGTAAATGGTGCACTAAAGTCCCTATATATCCATCGATTTGCATGAAATTTGGCACAGCGTATTGAATTAAGTCTAAAAATATGTGTGTTAAATCGGTTCAGATTTTGATATAGCTCCCATATATATTTTCGTCCGATTTTATGTAAATGGTGCAAAAAAGGATTTATAAGTAAATGAAGATTCGCAAAATGTGGGCGAATGCACAAAACATACTGAAATAAGTGTAACCTAACATGCGACAAGTTTTGATGAAATCGGTTTAGATTTCGATATTTTTCTTTAAATTATATATAATCGGCCCCGTCCGACTTTACTGCATTCCTTATTGGTTTTTTGTTTTCATTTTTTTTAATTTTTCACAATAATATAGGGTATACAATTTTCGGCCCTGCTTACTTTCACCCAAGCTGAATGTATGTAATTTCATGTAGTTCTTATTTGTTCTTATCCCCTTAGAGTTATGAGTTTCATTGTTAATGGTTAGTTTGAAACTTGAAAGTTCTTTTTTTCATCGTTTTCTTGGTTAACATTGTTAACAGTTACAGTTTAAAGTTGACGCTTTTTCTTTGGTGGTGTGAAAAGTTAGTTTGATTTTTTTCTTTTGTTCGTTTATTCGGGTTTCTTACTTTTTTTGCATTTCTTTTCCATTGTCCGAGTTGGTTGGCAGCTGGCATCACCCTTCTTCAACTGCAGTGTACGAGAGCGGGTATTGGTCTTGGCATCACATTCACTCCAATCGCTCTTGGCATAACGGCAGCTAGCTGGAAATTGTCGAAATGGAAAAAATAAAGTAATTTAAAATTATTATCAAATATAAGTGTATTTAAAAACCAGTGAGCGGAGCAGTATAGTCGGACGGGGCCGACCATATGATACCCTACACAACTTCAACGAAAATCTAACTTTCTGTGTTAGATTTTCTGAGCATGGAAAATATTTCCCGATATTTGCACCCAAAACCCATCCTACGTGCAAAATTTCGTGAAGATTGGTCCATAACTGTGGCCTGTATCGTGTTTACAAATTATAATGGACGGACGGACACACATGTCTAGATCGACTCAGCTAGTCGAGATATGACTGACGATCGGTATACTTAAAGGTGGGTCTAGGACCAATTTTCGAGTCGAGATACTTTTGGGGCTGCACAAAGCTATAATACCCTGACAACACAGCTGTGTAGGGTATAAAAATTTGTTGTTCTTTGTTTTATTTTAATTCTAAATTTTGCGTCCTGATTTTTTGCCACCTGTAACATTCTCAAAAAGGTTTTTCTTTTTAAATTTTCAGAATGACTTTTTTATTTTTTGTGAGATGTACTACTCAAGTCACATCGTTCCATACTTTAAAACAATCTTAAGCATTCAATGGAGTTTTGTTTAATGTTGATATCAAAAATATCAAATAAACAATAGGAAGGAACAACACTTCCCTCCCACTTATGAAAATAGAGTAGGATGGACCACTTGACCCAAGTCAGAAATTTCTATGCGCGTCAAAGGATAATAATTAATGCAGATGGAGGTTGTGGGATATCAACATCAACACAAGTGTGAACACGCCCCCATACACACACACACCAACAACAATATTGAAGAGCTGATTATATTGTCATTATTATGAGGCACAAGCCGCTCCATATTTTCTCCTCGCTAACAAAAAAATCTACTACCACTCACTTTAAAGGCTACAGAAAACATTGTGATAATAACGAAGCAAAGAACGGATGGTGGGTGTTGTCCCATTTTTTGCACCTCTTGAATTTCTTGTTATCATTCCGTGCATAAAAAACGGAATCTTTTCTCAATTTTTTTTTTTTTTGCTTTGCGCCACCACCTCTTTTCCATTGTTTGTTGTCTTCTGCTTCAATTGTATTCCTTGTCATTTTTGTTCGCTCCCTATGCCTTCCCTGCCGCTACACCAAAGTTCCATTTAATTGTGTTTAAAACAAACTCTTATAAAAAAAAATAAAGTACACCAAAAAAATTGTAATTAAGTTTACCCATTATTATCATCATCGTTTTTTTTTTCTTTTTGAAGAAGCAGCAGCATCCTTTCCCTTTTCGTCCTTGTATTCAATATCTACTTATTTTTTGAGGGTTTTTTCCATGTTCCTTCCCTTTTTTGGTATATACTGAGAATATATTATTATATTTTTTTTTGTTCTTCGTTAAGTGTTGAAAACTGAGAGCAGAGGCGTGGCAATATTTTGATGAAAGTGGGGGATTACTATTAACAATAGTTATTTTGTTTTCTAGATTTAGAAAGGCGATATATTTTTTTTAAATATTTTTTCAGGTTTATCAAAAATGTGGATTTTTTAAAATTATTTTTAAATGGTTTTTTTAACAAATATATTTACAATTTCCTGAAGGCGTGGAATTATTAAAAAAAGGATCAGTGGCGAGATCCGAAACTATAGTCTTCCCTGCCTTACGCCTCGGCGGACAATGCCATTCCTGTCCATTCCCATTCCCCACTAATAAATGATGTGTAAAATTTTATGTCAATCTGACAAACATGAGGAATTTGATGCACCATTTACTTAAAATCCGACGATTACAACGAAACTTGTCACTGGTTAGGTTTTCAGTACGTTTTGTTCCTATCAGCCATATGTCTGTTCCTTGGTGCGTCAATTACTTAAAATCAATCGATAATATAGAATGGAGTTATATGTATATCTCACGAAACTCAGCACACATCATTCTATAATTAATTCAAATGCAAATCGAAAGATATATAGGGACTTTCGTCCACCCTTTTACATTAAATCGGACGTTATATCTAAATCTGAACCCATTTTCACGAATCTTGGCAGACATCACTCTAGGCTCAATTCAGTACGTTATGCCAAATTTCGACTTTGGTACACCATTTACATTAAATCGGATGAAAATATATATGGGAGCTATATCTAAATCTGAAAAGATTTTCACGAAATTTAACACACGTCGTTCTAGACTTAATTCAGTACGCTATGTAAAATATCGTGCAAATCGAAGGATATATAATGACTTTAGTGCACTATTTACATTAAATCGGACGAAAATATATATGGGAGCTATATCTAAATCTGAACCGATTTTCTCCAAACTTGACACACATCATTCTGGACCTAATTCTATACTCTATGCCAAATTTTATGCGAATCGAAAGATATATAGGGACCTTGGTGTACCATTTACATAAAATCTGACGAAACTATATTTGGGAGCTATATCTAAATCTGAATCGATTTTCACGAAACTTGGCAGACATCACTCAAGGCTCAATTTAGTACGTTATGCCAAATTTTGTGCAAATCGAAAGATATATAGGGACTTTGGTCCACATTTTACATTAAATCGGACGAAAATATATATGAGAGCTATATCTAAATCTGAACCGATTTTCACAAAACTTGGCAGACATCACTCTAGGCTCAATTCCGTACGTTATGTCAAATTTCGTGCAAATCGAAAGATATATAGGGACCTTGGTGTACCATTTACCTAAAATCGGACAAAAATATATATGGGAGCTATATCTAAATCTGAACAGATTTTCACGAAATTTAACACACGTCGTTCTAGACTTAATTCAGTATGCTATGCCAAATTTCGTGCAAATCGAAATATATATAGGGAATTTGGTACACCATTTACATTAAATCGGACGAAAATATATATGGAAGCTATATCTAAATCTGAACCGATTTTCTCCAAACTTGGCACACATCATTCTGGACCTAATTCACTACTCTATTCCAAATTTGGTGCAAATCGAAAGATATATAGGGACCTTGTGCACCATTTACATAAAATCGGACGAAAATTTATATGGGAGCTATATCTAAATCTGGACCGATTTTCACAAAACTTGGCAGACATCACTCTAGGCTCAATTCAGTATGTTGTGCCAAATTTCGTGCACATCGAAAGATATATAGGGACTTTGGTCCTTATTTTACATAAAATCAGATAAAATTATATATGGGAGCTATATCTAAATCTGAACCGATTTTCACAAAACTTGATAGACATCACTCTAATCTCAATTCAGTATGTTGTGCCAAATTTCGTGCAAATCGAAAGATATATAGGGACTTTGGTCCACATTTTACATTAAATCGGACGAAAATATATATGGGAGCAATATCTAAATCTGAACCGATTTTCACAAAACTTAGCAGACATCACTCTATGCTCAATTCAGTACGTTATGCCAAATTTCATGCAAATCGAAAGATATATCGGCACCTTGTGCACCATTTACATAAAATCGGACGAAAATATATATGGGAGCTATATCTAAATCTGAATCAATTTTTCCCAATTTCAATAGAGCTCGTCCTGGGGCCAAATAAATGAACTGTGCCAAATTCCATTCAATTCGGATTATAAATGCGGCCTGTACTTTGTTTACAATTTAACATGGACAGACAGGTCGGACTTGCATAAATCGACTCAGAAAGTGATTCTATGCATATTCTCAAAAGGAACTATGGACATATCTCGTTTCCTTTTGCCTGTTACAAACATATGCACAAAGACATAATATCCTGTACCTCAGTGTGGTGAAGGGTATACACATAAAAAAGCGGTGAACGGTGCAGTATAGTCAGACGGGGCCGACCATACGATACCCTACACAACTACCACAACACTCTATCTTTCTGCGGATTGTTATTCCGAGCTTGGGTAATATTTCGTGATAGTTGCACCCTCTTGCCCGATTAGAGGTCAACAGCACCTCTTCCTTACACTGACATATTTTCTGAATATTAACAATATTCAGAACAGCCCTTCTAATTACTTGTCCATATTCCCATATTCGAACATATGTTGTGATGTTCGGATTTCAATTGCGTCCTATAGATCGACTCGAAAAAAACACAACACATTAAGTTTTCGGTCCACTTTATCCCAATTTTATTATCTGATTATCCCCGAAAATTATAGGCGTTGTCCTTGACAATAACTGGAACATTTCAAAACGATCCACGCTATATTTCCGCCCTCTAGTGTGGGAATGATTTATTAAATAATATCTGTAAATATTTACGTGTAACTCCCACATTCGAGTACAAACGACAATTGATTTTTTTTAATTGATACCAATTATATCAATTTAAAGGTCAACCACTATACTGGGATATACTATCGACTTCTCGGGTCTATGTCCATCAGAAGTAAATATATACGCTATAGAATACAATTTTTGTCATTTTTTCACACAAAAGTCAGGGTCCATTTGACCAGCTATATTTGGTCCATTTCATCCCCTAAATATTAACCGATCTTTACAAAAAACAATAGGGGTTTTCATTGGGCCAAACCCATTCTACATGCAAAATTTCGTGAAGATTGGTCCATAACTGTGGCCTGCATCGTGTTTACAAATTATAATGGACAGACGGACGGACGGATACATATGTCTAGATCAACTCAGCTAGTCGAGACCAATATTTCGCGGCGTTCTAAACTCTTGGGGCTGCACAAAGCTATAATACCCTGACAACATAGTTGTGTAGGGTATAAAAATATATAAGAAATATAAATATTGTTTTATAATAGTCAAGACGTGGAAGAGTTATATATATTTTTTTTCAATTTTATTAAGACGTGGATTTTTTTAAAAAATATATATTTTTTTTTCAATTTTATATAAGCCATGGATTTTTTAAACATTATTTTTTCCAATTTTATTAAGGAGTGGATTTTATTTTTTCACATAATTATCAAAGGCATGCGGATTTTTTACAAAGCATCTTTCCAAATATTTATAAAACGCGTTAATTTTTTCAAATTAAATATTATATTGGCATTGATTTTTTTTGCCTTTCCCCCCCTCTTTATTACTTTGTCCGACGCCCCTGTAATTATGAAATCTATTTAACAACTACAATACACTTTTTTGGGTAATGGAAAGAAGTCACAAGGATATTATGTTGTGATAACGAAGGCATATACATACATATATTACTTTAATGTCGAATATTCCATATAAGAAATATATATTTTTTGTGTGATCTCACTCAAAGATTGTTTTCCAAAGAAAAAAATATTCTTCTGATTTGAATGGAAACCCTTTTCTGTTTAAATTTCAATAACAACAACTACATGTTGAACAGCTGGAAAATAATCTCAATAAGTCCTTACATGTTTTTAGATGGTTACAAAGCGAAAAGTCCCTCATTTGTTGCATGAAAATGTTTTTTTTTATTTTGTTTTGTATTCCTCCCCCAAAATAACCTTTATATTTCGGTCATGGCCTTGTCCAAAGATGAGTATTATAAGCTATTCTCCACAATGTTTGTGTGACAGAAATAAAAACGACTATGCGAAAAAGGACAATGCCCAATTTTTATACCCTTCACCACACTGTGGTACAGGGTATTATGTCTTTGTGCATATGTTTGTAACAGGCAAAAGGAAACGAGATAGGCACATGGTTCCTTGTGAGAATATGCATAGAATCACTTTCTAAGTCGATTTATGCATGTCCGTCCGTCCGTTAGTCTGTCCATGTTAAATTGTAAACAAAGTACAGGTCGCATTTATGATCCGAATTGGATGAAATTTTGCATATGTCACTTATTCGGCCCAAGGACGAACCCTAGATAAAGCTTCCATATATATTTGTCTGATATAATGTAAACGGTCCCTTTATATTTTTCCCTTTGCCCAAAATTTGTACAGCCTAATGATTTAGGTCTAGAATAATGTGTGTTAAGTTTCCTGAAAATCGGTTCAGATTTAGATATAGCTCACATATATATTTTCGTCCGATTTAATGTAAATAGTGCACCAAAGTCCCTATATATCTTTCGATTTGAGCGAAATTTGGCACAGCGTAATGAATTAGGTCTAGAATAATGTGTGTTAAGTTTCTTGAAAATCGGTTCAGATTTGGATATAGGTCCCATATATATTTTCGTCCGATTAAATGTGAATGGTGCATCAAAGTCCATGTATATCTTTCGATTTGAACGAAATTGGGAACAGCGTCATGAATTAGGTCTAGACTGATGTGTGTCAAGCTTCTTGAAAATCGGTTCAGATTTGGATATAGCTCTCATATATATTTTCGTCCGATTTAACGTAAATGGTGCACCAAAGTCCGAATTTATCTTTCGATTTGCACGAAATTTGGTACGGCGTAATGAATTAGGTCTACAATGATTTGTGTCAAGTTTCTTGAAAATCGGTTCAGATTTGGATATAGGTATAGAAGATAGATATAAATTCTACACCAAACTCGCCAGGTTTGCTCCCATATATAGTTCCGTCCGATTTTAGTTAAATGGTACACCAAAGCACCAAACCCCAGCATATATTTTCCCCCGATTTTAAGTAAAAGATGTACCAAGAATTTAAAATGTGGCCGATATGCACAAAACATACTGAAATTTGTATAACCTAACCTGTGACAGGTTTCGATCAAATTTATTAATATTTCGATATAGATTTTATATTTATATTTTCGTCCAAAGTGGTGAAGGGTATCATACAGTCGGCCCCGTCCGACTTTACTACTTTCCTTACTGGTTTTCTAATTAGCTTCAAAACTCAGTTCACCTTACTTCAATTTTTATCTATAGAAAAAAGTCCGTCCAATCCTCAGATCTCCTGATATAAATTTTTTTCGTCCAGACCTCTGTTCAACTGAGGTAAATTTTTTTCTACAAACAAAATTTGCTTCAGACCTTAGTTCACCTGAGGCCACATTTTTTCTATAGAAACCAATTTGCTTCAGAAAGATTTTTTTATAGCTTTTTGTATATAACAAATTCGTACATGTCTCAGTTCGTCTAAATATTTTTTTTTCTTTAGATAGAAAAAAATTAGTCCCAGTTTACCTGCGGCCACTTTTTTCTACATAAAAAAAGTCGTTCGGACCTCAGTTCACCTATGTTAGCCTTTTTTTCTTAAATAATAATGTTTTTTGTTAAATACTGTTTTATGTATGTGTAAAAGTATGTGTGTATGTGTTACTGTCTACTACTTACGTGTCTTTTCACTTTCACCTGGGGCGGCATCATCTCGAATTGCTTTGTTTCCGGAACGTTTTCCCTGATGATTTTGTGATTTCAACATTTGGCGTTGTTTTCCTCTACCGCCCGTTTGTTGTTGACCACCAACAGCAGCAGCAGCTAATCCTCCCGATGCGGCCGAAAATTTCTTATCCAAATGTTTACCCCGTCCTGCACCATTCGACGATAATGATTCCGATGAAGTTTGGCGAGCTATTCGATTTTTTACTATTCCCACCGCTCTTTTGACGTTTGTTGCCACCACCATTGTTACTGCTGCCCGTAGCAATAACAGGCGTTGGATTTTGTTTATCTGAGGCAGCAGAAGCAGCACCACGTGCTGCACGCACCAAAACATCACCCGATTCTAGGGACAAAACCAATTTAGATGATGCCGACAATGCGGGCGAATACAATGGCTGGAATGTCTCGGATGAATGCCTTTTGCTGTGTTTGGAAGACGACAAAGACGATGATCTCGGTTTACGTTCCGCATTGAGGCTGGCGGGTGGATTGCTGTTGCTCCGGCCAGCTGATGCCATGTTCTTTGTGCCATAAATCAATGTCGGCTGAAATGCCAACATGGCTAACAAAAGCATAGCTACCATTAGTAGATTCATTTTCGGCAGCTAAGTTAAATCTTCTTTGGGCCAGAGATAGACAAAAAAAATGAAAGAACTGTTACCAAAAACTACAACGACAATGATGCTGGTTGGCCTGGCCTGGTTGTTCACTTGCTGTTTGGTAATGGCTTAGTAAATTGTGGCTTAGCAAGTTTTCCTTTTAGTTCTTCTTGTGGGGTGAAAGTTTTTTTCTTCGTCCTCCTCCTGCTTGTCGCACCGTAATGCGGGAGTGCTCTCTTAGTTGCCTGTGGTTATGTTTTCAATGGCTATGGGAATTGGTAGTTGGTTGGATGGCTGCGGTTGGTATTTTGTTTTCCAAATAATGTGGACTTGAGCACTGTCTATGTCACTTCTATTTTCCAGCCTTTTACTGGAGGACGATGCTTTCTATAATCGCAGTTTATAACTATTTTTTGTGGTTGTCAGAGCCGATTTACAAAAAAAGCACATACAAAAATCTGCAAAATAAGAAAACAAACGTAGAAACAAATTAGAACAGTTTTCTAAATGTAAAAATATAATCAAAAATTTGTTATCCTTAGAAAAGATGCAGGCAACTGGAAAATCTGAATTGCACCCACCCACACATACACGCTCACACATATAACCATGCCAACACCATTTATGAGTATTATTATCATCATCATCGTCGTTGCTGCTGAATTGTTTCCAAGCCAGTTGTCGTAGGCAGGATTTTAAATGTGCCCTCCGAATAGAACATTTGGATTTGGTATATATTTTAATTATTTTAAATTGCTTTTGGTGAAACCCTGTGCCAAAAATATGTCACGAAAACATATGCCAAGGGTAGTACAGTGGGATAATAAGTAAATAACTTCAAATTCCGGACGCAATATTGCGTATGATTACTACAAATCATCATACGTAATGGCATATCATCATAATTGGGTGTCATTAAGCGTATACATGCTGACGTTATTCATACGCTAACGTTTACCAAGGTATGTTTTTCCCCTATTTGAAATGAGGAGCAGTAGAATTTTTTTGAGAAGAACATTTTGATTTTTGGATTTTCATAATGTTTTAAAGAAATAGCTATTTTGTTAAAAATCTAATAGTTGGGTGGGTTTCTGACGTATGTATTATACGTCGGAAATGTATTCATCCATTAAGTCACTGTTTCTGACGGTCCATCTGTGGTTCTAAGAAAAACAAAATCAATAACAATCTACGCCTCAGGTGCTCTTCAAAAAAATCAATAAAAATCCACATCTAAAGTTATGAAAATGTCTCCAAAAAATATCAATAAAGTATCCGCCTAAGATTCTCGAAAATCTCCAAAAATTTGTCATTTAAAATCCACATGTTAGTTTCTCGAAATATTTATAAAAAATTTCACGCCTAAGGTTCTAAGAAAATCGCTAAAAATTATTTAATTTTAAACATATGCCATAAGGCGTATACATGGTGACGTTATTCATACGCTATCGTTCACCAAGGTTAGTTTGTCCCATATTAGAACTGTGGAACAGTAGATAAACTGCTGTAAAAATATTAGACCTTAAGGTTTTACGAAATTCTCCAAAAAATATTAATTAAAAAAAATTACTTTATAAAAAATGTTCACGCCTAAGGTTCTAAGAAAATCGCGAAAAAATATATAATTGTAAACCTATGCCTGAAAACGTATACATGGTGACATTATTCATACGCTATCGTTCACCTATGTTTAGTTTGTCCCCTATTATAACTGTGGAACAGTACAGAAACTGCTTTGAAAATATTACACCTTAAGGTTTGACAAAATTCTCTAAAAAATATTAATTAAAAACCCGATACATAAAATTCTAAGGAAAATGTCCAAAAAATCCACATCAATGTTCAAAGAAAAATCTTCAACACACTAATACTCAATAAAATCTCAAAAACTTATCAGGTGATTTAAAAATTAATCTAAAAATCTATTTAGAGCTGAAGGTGACGTATGATTGCTAAAAATCAACATACTTCAACTATGGCGTATGTTGATTTATAGCAATCATACGCCACCTTCAACTCTAAACAACATGTTGATGTTATTCATACGCTAAACTTTATCAAGGTTTATTTTGCCGCCATTAGAATAGCGGAACAGTAAAGAAGCTGCGCCAAAAATATTATACACCTAAATTTATAAGAAAATCTTCAAAATATATTTAATAAGAATCGAAGAAAAATGTCAAAAAATCACCGCCTAAGATTCCAAGAAAAATCCACGCCTTAGGTTCTGAGAAATTCTCCAAAATATTTTTAAGACAATCTGAGGACTAGCTACATATTTTTCTATAGCAGAATTGCATCAGATTACCTGCGCTCCTTCATTTTGATTTTAAATTGAATTTGTGACGTAAATCATTTACAACCAATTGTTCATTAAAAACTCCTATTAGGGTAACATGTGCCACGATATAGAATTGCCTTCGGACAACCTCTGGGAAGGCATCCAGGCGAATGAGTGCTGTCAGAAGTCATACGCACCAATATACATCGTTTTTATACCCTACACAACTATGTTGTCAGGGTATTATAGCTTTGTGCAGCCCCAAGAGTTTGTAACGCCGCGAAATATTGGTTCTAGACCCACATTTAAGTATACCGATCGTCATATCTCGACTAGCTGAGTCGATCTAGACATGTGTGTCCGTCCGTCCGTCTGTCCATTATAATTTGTAAACACGATACAGGCCACAGTTATGGACCAATCTTCACGAAATTTTGCATGTAGAATGGGTTCGGCTCAATGAAGATCCCTATTGTTTTCGGTTTATATTTAGGGGATGAAATGGACCAAATACATAATTTATGTCGGTTTTTCTGGTCGTTCCAGAGGCCGCAATTATGGCCCAAACATCTCGAATTTTTACATGGAGTAGGGGATTGAGCCAAGGAATAAGCATGCCTATTTTGATAAAGATCGGTCAATATTTAGTTTAGTATTTGGGAGTTACACTTAAAAATTTACGGGTGCTTACATATTCAGATATTATTTAGTAACCCATTACCCCACTAGAGGGCGGAAATATAGCGCTGATCGCTTTGAAATGTTCCATGAGGTTCTAGTTATGGTCAAGGACAATGCCTATAATTTTCGGTGATGATCAGATAATAATATTGGAAAGAAGTGGACGAAAACTTAATTTTTGTGTTTTTTGTTTTCAAGTCGATCTACAGGCCACAATTGAAAGCTCAACATCACAACATAACCCACGGTAAAGATAATCTGGACAAGTACACCCCTCGTCTACTGAATATTAGGAGTATTTGTTGACATCTAGTCGGTCTAGATGATGCAAATATCGCGGACTATTGCCCAAGCTCTGAATATAGAACCATAGAAAGTTAGATTTTCGTCGAAGTTGTCTAGGATATCATATGGTCGGCCCCATCCGACTATACTGCTCCGCTCACTGGTTTAGATATGATAAATTTTATGCAAATAAAAACGCTTTTTTTGTATTATTTGACAAAAAAATATACAGTTTTTGATTCGAAGACAACTTGCAGATATGTTGGTCTCACTTAAGATATCATATACTTCGAACGCTGAATGCATATATCTACATAAGATTCAAAATATAAAAGAGAAATCAAGAAATAATGACGGATTTTTTGAATTATAAACTATAACCACTGAAGCGTTCGAAATAAATTGATAACCAAATTTGTTATGCCAGAATATATGGTTTATATTGATTTGTAATTTTTTTAAATAAATTTTATTAAAAAAATTTCACATACTGATATTGATGGTAGGTAGCTCTCAGGACCACGAATATATACTATTGTTATCTGTTTTAAATAAATGATGGTGAGAGGATGCGTATGATACGTGACATCAATCATACGCTGAGAGATGAGAACCCACTCCCCTTATGATGACCCTGAGACGTATGAATGTTGTCAGTAGTCATAAGCACCAATACCCACACAAAAAATAATTTATTTAGAAAAATAACAAACAATTCATTCCACTGTCAAAAACGTCTACATAGACTTGGCTAAGAATACAAATTAGACTTATTTATTTGCGGGTAAATGCTGGGGTTTCTTACGATGTTTTCGTGCAAATGATATAAGCGTATTTCTGTCACAAACAATGTAGGCCAAAACAGAGGGCAGAGCCAAATTTCGTGTAAAGACATTTTCACCCATGATATTTGCCAGAGGATGTAATATAAATTTCCGAATAACCACAGAATAAATGGATGACATTAAATTTCAATTTAAATTTGCATAAAGTAAACATGAACTCACGCACATAGGCAACTACACTTTACCATATCTCACCCACACACATACATCTTTAATGTGTGCGTGAAATCACATGAATGTCTTAAAATGTAATTAACAAAAAGGGAAGAAAAAAAACCCAGTAACAACATAATTTTCTTAAACCATAATTTAGTTATTTATAGTTTAGTTAATGGTATTTGTATTTGTTTTGTTGTTATTGTATTCTGGGTAAATATAGGTCGGTAATTGCCGAGAAGTGTGTGTGTGTGTGTGTGCATGTCAGTTATTAAGAAACTTATAATAATAATGCTGCCATCACTCTCAAAGTGTCAAATTAGATCGTAGTTAATGGCAATTATTTGATACGTGATTTGCGGAATAATTCCAGAGATTTATTATGGTTAAACGAAGTGAGTAATCATAATCACATTTCAATATTTAATTTCCAATGAAATTGATTTTCTATGATATTTAATTCGCCAAGTATGAGTTGTAGATGGGGGATATCATATTAAATATGAAATAAATATAATATGAGGTTGATATGAATGGATTTATTTAAAGCTATTAGCTCAAGATGTAAATTTTTATAGTGATTTGGATTTGCAACGAATCGTTTCCAACTGGAGGTATGCATTTTTAAACGAAGCATATATTTCAAAATTTCCATATACGCTTTTCACGAAAAAATTGTAAGAAACCTCAGCATTTAACCGCTAAATAAGTCTAATTTGTATTCTTAGACAAGTCTACGTAGGTTTTTTTAACAATGGAATGAATTGTTAGTTAATTTTGTAAATAAATTATTTTTTGTGTGGGTATTGGTGTGTATGACTACTGACAACATTCATACGTCTCAGCGTCATCATAATGGGAGGTTTGGTAAGCATCTGTAAGCGTATGATTGATGTCACGAATCATACGCATCCTCTCACCATAATTTATTTAAAATTGGTAATAATAGTCTATACCTGTGGCCCTGAGATCTATCTACCATCAATACCAATATGTGAAATTTTTTTAACAAAATTTATTAAAAAAATATGTATGTATGTATTGAAAGTCAATATAAAGCCTTATATACTGGCATAGCAAATTTGGTTATCAATTTATTTCGAATGCTTCTGTGGTTATAGTTTCTAATAATTCGAAAAAATTAGTCATTATTTGAATCATGATTCCTCTTTTATATATTGATCCTTATGTAGATATTTTAATTCAGTGTTGGAAGTATATGAGTGAGAGTGAGACCAACTTCGGTAAGCGTATTATTGATGTCACAAATCATACGCATTCTCTCACCATCATTTATTTTCTTAAGGGGACCCCCCCATTCTCGGGGTCAACATTTTTTTGATTTAATTCGAATCTACACTAATTCAAAATTTAAAGTGAATATCTCAAAAACTCTTGAAAATATAGGCGATTTATTGTGTTAGCATCAAGTGACGGCTAAAGGGCTTCTTAAACTTTAAACGCATTTTTCTCTTTTGCGAATGGCGGACACGATAACTCAAAAACTAATAAACCAATAGATTCCAAATTTTTACACGTTTCTCTGTGAGTGTATAGCTATCATATGAACTAGGATAAAGCCAATCGGTAGAGATCTTCCTTATTTTTTAAATTGGTTTTTGGTCAAAAATCGGCGATTTTCCAAAAATATTTTTTCAAAGGTCCGCCATTTTGTTGATTTTAGAGCGAAGTGTGTAATCCTAGTTCATACGAGAGCCCTTAATTTAGTACGCTATGCCGAAATTCGTACAAATCTAATGATTTTCTGGGACTTTGTTGCACCATTTACCTAAAATCGGACGAAAATATATATGGGAGCTATATCTAAATCTGAACCGATTTCCTCCAATTTCAATAGGGTTCGTCATTGGGCCAAACCAATGTGCTGTGCCAAATTTCAACCAATTCGGATCGGATCATAAATGCGACCTGTACTTTGCTCAGAAAAATACAGGGACGGACGGACGGATGGACAGACAGACATGCATAAATCTTCTCAGAAAATGATTCTATGCATATTCATATTCCTGTTACAAACATATGACATAATACCCTGTACCACAGTGTGGTGAAGGGTATAAAAAATACTAGTGCATATGACTTCTGACAGCACTCATTCGCCTGGATGCCTTCCCAGGGGCTGTCCGTAGGTAATTCTTTATCGTGGCACAAGTTACCTTAATAGAAGGTTTTTCATGGACAATCCATTGCAAACGATTTACGTCACAAATTCTTTTTAAAATCAAAATGAAGGGGCGCAGGTACACGGATGCAATGAAATATTTTTTGTTTTTTCCAAGCGTGGATTTATTAAAAATACTTTTTCAAGATTTATTAAAAGTTTGGATTCTTTAAAAATAAAATTTCTGCCGTTTGTGTTTTAAATATTTTATCTAGCTCTATTAGAGGCATTAATTTTGTTAAATATTTTCATGTTTTATTAGAGGCATTGAATTTTCTAAATATTTTCCCAAGTCCTATTAGAGTTTTTTCATATCATAATAGAGAAATGTTTTTTTTTTTGGTCACCATTCCCTGGACTATTAGAAGTTAGATTTTTTACATTTTTCTTTTTGAGGACTTCGATTTGTTTAAGTCTTATGAAAAATTCTAAGGATTTTAAGAATTTTCAAGCGTCGTTAGAAGTGAGAATTTTTTTCAGGTCTGTCATTCAAGTTTTCTTTTAGCCTTTATTACTACCCTAATAACCATTTTATTTTGTTTGCATACTTCAAATATATTGTGAAGTTTGAAACGTTGACAGTTTTTAATTCAATTAGCATAAGTACTTACGCGTCAATTATTGTCTTCTTAGTTTATGATTGTTGTTATGCCTTCAAACACTTAAATGTCATTTCAAAATAAATTTACATTAAGATAAGATGCATCGTTTGTCGTCACGAAAAGTTTGACAAGTGCACGATTTTAAATGATTGCATGTAATATTTGTGTCATTAATTTTTATGTCATTCAAATTATTAAACATAGAGGGGTAAGGGGATGCCATCAAAATTAAACTATAAAATAAATTGATGTCATTTAATACTAAGAACATCCTTATAATTATCCTTTCGGGCCTTCTATGAAGATCAACTAAAATGCGTGCTTTTCTCTACACTTCGGTGGGTGTTCTATGGAAAGAAGATTTTCTGTAAGTCTTCTGTAAATAAAAGTCAATTTTTTTGTGGGTATTCTATAAATACTAGATATTTTGTTTTTATTGTCAGAAGAAATATTTAATTTAAATAGAACTCTTTCATTGTTTTGTATAAAATACATTCTTTTTGTATTTTATTGAGGGAAATTTTTCTTTGTCGTTTTTTAGATAGAAGAGAAAACTTATTTCTTAGTTTTGATGCGTATGATTACTGACAAAAATCATACGCCTTAGTGCCACAAAAAAGCAGATTTCCTTAAAAACATCTCAGCGTATGATTGATGTCGTAAATCATACGCACCCCACTTCTTTTGCTACCTCCCCTACAAAGTGTCAAAATTTCCAACATTTATCAATCCAATATTAAGCGAACGGAGGGTTTTTTTCCGTCTAAGCATTGCACATCCTAATTATATTACAAATCCTAGATCAATTCCGAAGATGGGACCTATTGGTCCACCCCTTCTAGTACCTCGCCCTCATATAAAGAGAATATAATAATGGAGTTAAAAACGGAAGTAATGGAGTTAAATATGTTGAAGGATGGGGTCCATGGCACAACTTCTTCTCGTACTTTCTCACAGGACCAACTCTTCAATAAAATCATATAGATTATGTACATCTAATTGGCTATATACATAGACCCATTATCGTTGGTACCTCCTCAAGCAATATTGGCATGACATTGGTGCTCATATAATTTAGGTGTTTTCAAGTCCCACATCAAAGTTCTGTCCGGTCGAACCTAATGATGGGTTTTCCTTTTTGAACGTTGCAAATATTCAAAATGGTAAAGGTGGCGTATGATATATTGCTGTGAAATGTAAATCGCATACGTCACAGTGTACCATAAATTTGAGGGATATATAATAGAATTTATAATTAAATACAAATCTCTCTATTAAAGAAATATATAAATTCACTTAAACAAGTTTTTAACAATTTCCATTAAAAATTTCGTTAAAAAAATTTATAAATCATTAAAAATTCTTTGGTGTAATACAGCACTTCTTTTATCATGGTGCTGTTCCTTTTGATTTGTTTTTCCTTATAAAACTTTAACTTTGCTGAGACTGTCTTTAAGTTATGCCTTCGGTAAACTTTTTTCCAGCACTGCCCTGCTCATTATTTACTTCATAGCTAACACAGAGACTGACACTGACCAAACGACTCACCGAAAGCAATTAATTTTAAATAGTTTATACCCCGACAGCAAGCGGAGTACGAATTCGGCCGAAAGGAGGATAGAAAGTAGAAAGTCTCTAGAATGGAAAATGCAAAATTAAGACAACGCCATTGGCAACCAACACAAGAGGAGAAAAAAAATAAAAAATAAAGAAAATAAAAACCAAAAGATAACAGCAATAAAACAGAATGCTATACTCACAGGAATACTGCAATCGCCCATTGCATAATAAAGATAAGAAGAATACTAATTAAGATGAAATAAAAAAAAAAAAAATAAAAAACAATGAAGAAAACGAAAAAAGTCACGTAGACAACGATGTAATAGAAACTAGGAGATAAATCTTTCAAAATTCTTAGGAAACATATTTTACAATGGAAAATTAAAGTGTTTTATAAAAACACAAAAATTAACTAAGTTTTGTAAGCTGATAAAGAGGTGTTATGCTGTAGATTTTGTCCGAGTTTTAATTATTTCAATTAATTAGAATTGTATAATTTATGTATTGTTGTTATTAAAGTTTCCATAAGGGAAGATTTGCCAACTCTATTATTATATTACACCAATTAGCTCGAAAAACGTCTCCGAAAAAAATTAGTTCAGCTAGCCGAGATATGATGATCGAAGAGTGGGATTTTGAACAACATTTGTGTAAGGAATACAAATTAAAAATTATATATACATATATTATATCTTTTCGTTCCCATAACATATTCACTATTGCCCTCACATCGGCTACATTTATTTATGTTCATGTCTGCATAACAAAAATCCATTTTGTTGCCAATAAATTCATTTATTTTATCTGATGATATAAATTTCAATAGCATTGCTAGCTGTCGTATTTTATTTCAGAAAATTAAAAATTTCTCGAATTGAATAACATTGCTTGCAATGTGCTCTGCTGTGATGCTCTGGTGATGACCGCTTGGCAATTATAATTGAAATATTAGTAGTCACATATTTTATCAACCAATTCTATGGTGGAAATGCGGAATGGGGTAGCTAACCGCATCAAAATTCGAATGGAAGGCATCGGGAAAAATAATAATTGCAATATTTTTAATATTTTGTTATAAAACTTCTATTAAATACATTACCAATTATAATTATAATAATAATAAAAATAATATTAATAATAATAATTATACCCTACACAACTATGTTGTCAGGGTATTATAGTTTTGGGCAGCCCCAAGAGTTTGTAACGCCGCGAAATATTGGTCCTAGACACACCTTTAAGTATACCGATCGTCATATGTCGATTAGCTGAGGCACTTGTGTCCGTCTTGACTTCCTTTTATGGGATAGCGTGCTCACAAGGTTGTCGGAGGTTGTCGGGTGTAGGGAGATCGCTCTTTGGGCAAGTTATTTCCGGGATAGGAAGGCTTGTGTCGTGGGAGCTAGTGCCTCGGTCTGGAGGGATGTGCAGCGTGTTTCAGTAATGCTCTTGAAGACGATCGGACCTTTAGTTGTTTAAGTAGTTTTGCTCGTGAAGCATTTAGGAGGGCAGTTGTTGTTGCTGCTGTGCTATGCTGTCGCGGAAGTCACTTCTGCGGTTGTGGATGTCGTATAGGCTGTCCGTGAGGGAAGTTTCGTTGATTGTTTGTCTTGTGATGTCCGATGCCGCGGTCCTTTGGGTCCTTTGTGCAGTCCCTGAGGACAACATGTTAATTGTTTGTGTTATGTGTACTTGTTCGACGTCGCCACAGCTTGGGGCAAGGTTTTTCCTTACCGCCTGCGGTTGTTGAATGGTGTTGTATTTTGCATTGGGATACCAGCCCGGACTTGCGTCGAACTGGGAGAGGCTTCGGTCTCGAGCCTGGGCGGAGGTTTTCCGTACCGCGGGTGTCAGGTGCCCCTGGATCTGTTGATCCAGCCTGACAGTTGGTGTGGCCCCCTGGGAGCTTCGCGGGGGTTGTGGTTTCGCCCCTCACAAAGGGGGAGAGTATGCCTTCTGCATGCTCTCCAATTGGTACAGCACTTTGGTGCTGGTGCGCTGGTGGGCGCATATCCGCCTGTGGCTCAGCCACTGCGAGGTAGGCCTATGGGCAGGTACTCGCATAAAACACTTCAAGATACTGTCCGTCTGCACATTATAATTTGTAAACACGATACAGGCCACAGTTATGGAACAATCTTCACGAAATTTTGCTTGTAGGATGGGTTCCGGTCAATGAAGACCCCAATTGTTTTTGGTAAAGATCGGTTAATATTATTGGATGAAATATTTAATTTAATATTTAATTTTTGTCGGTTTTTTGGTCACTCCAGAGGCCGCAATTATGGCGCAACATCGTGAAATTTTACATAGAGAAGGGGATCGGACCAAAGAATAAGCATGCCTGTTTTGATAAAGATCGGTCTATATTTAGCGGGTCAAATGGACCCTGACTTTTGTGTGAAAAATTACAAAATTTTTATTCTGAGGCGTTTATACTTGCTCCTGAAGGACATATACCCGAGATGTTGATAGTATATCCAAGAGGATATACCAATTATATGGTTGTATGTACCCAGAGGTGGGGGTTTACTTAAATATTTACAGGTGCTTACGTACTGAGATATTTTTTAGTAACCCATTACCACACTAAAGGGCGGAAATATAGCTCTGATTGCTTTGAAATTTTCCATGAGAATCCAGGTGCCCTCAAGGACAACGCCTATAATTTTCCTTGATGATCATATAATAATTTTGGGATGAGTTGGACCGAAAACTTATACACTACACAATTATGTTCGGCTTATAACAACACAACTCACAGTGAAGGGAATCTGGGCATTTATTTAGAAGGTATGTACTAAATATTAGTAATATTCGGAATATATGTCAGTGTAAGAAAAAAGAGGCTGTTGACCTCTAATCGGGCAAGAGGGTGCAAATACCACGAAATATTGTCCTGGCTCAGAATAAACATCCGCAGAAAGTTAGATTTCCGTGGTAGTTGCGAAGGGTATCGTATGGTCAGCCCCGTCCGACTATATTGCTCCGCTCACTGGTTTTTTAATTACAGTTGAAATCCTTTATGACGACGGTCAAGGGATCCGCTATAGTCGTTATAAACTATATCATCAAATAAAGGACAGAGCTTTTCTCGGGACTTTTGAATACCGTCGTTATAGCCAATAAATCATTTAAAACGAAGTCGTTATAAACCACTTCGACTGTATTTAATTTTTTACTTAATTCAAAAATCGAAAAGTGATAAAAACGAATAAACTTCTTGAAATAAAACAACACATGGCCATTTTGAACTTTTTCGCACAATATTTGCTATATGTGTTGAGGTGCCATCTAGTCAGTCAGTGGTGATGACGAAAACATCTACCCACACTTTCACAAAACTAAAGAAAAAAATGTGTGGACTTCACAGCTTTAGGAATCTTTAACATTCTCCAGCTGGAAACAAGTTGACGAACAAAAAAAAAAAAAAAAAAAAAAAAAAAAAAAGCTGAATTGAAACATGCCACAATCCAATGTTGTGTTGATTTTGTTTTCTTTAAAATAATGCCCTACTGTATGTAGCTGAGATTTTATTATTGTATTTTTTTTAAAGCATATTTTTGTCGAAGATCAAAAGAGGAGAGGATTTTTTAAAGCATATTTTTTTAAAGATCAAAAGAGGCGTAGATTTTTAAAACAATTTTTTGAAAGAATATTATTCAATGGCCAAAAGAGGCGTGGATTTTTTAAAATAATATTTTTGAAGCTCCAAAAGAGGCGTGGATTTTTTAAAGATTAATTTTTCAAACACCAAAAGAGGCGTGGATTTTTTAAAGATTAATTTTTCAAACACCAAAAGAGGCGTGGATTTTTTAAAAGAATACTTTTTTCTAAGACCAAAAGAGGCGTGGATTTTTTAAAAGAATACTTTTTTCTAAGACCAAAGGAGGCGTGGATTTTTTTAAGAACAAAATTTAGGGCTCCAAAGGAGGCGTGGATTTTTTAAAAGAATATTTTTTCTAAGACCAAAAGAGGCGTGGATTTTTTAAAAGAATATTTTTTCTGAGACCAAAAGAGGCGTGGATTTTTTAAAAGAATATTTTTTCTAAGACCAAAAGAGGCGTGGATTTTTTAAAAGAATATTTTTTCTAAGACCAAAAGAGCCGTGGATTTTTTAAAAGAATATTTTTTCTAAGACCAAAATAGGCGTGGATTTTTTAAAAGACTATTTTTTCTAAGACCAAAAGAGGCGTGGATCTTTTAAAAGAATATTTTTTCTAAGACCAAAAGAGGCGTGGATTTTTTAAAAGAATATTTTTTCTAAGACCAAAAGAGGCGTGGATTTTTTAAAATAATATTTTTTCTACAGACGTGGATTTTTTAAAATAATATTTTTTCTAAGACGTGGATTTTTTAAAAGAATATTTTTTCTAAGACCAAAAGAGGCGTGGATTTGGCTTTAACACTCCCCATTAGTCGACCATTACCGATATTTGTTCCATATCCGAAATATACTTCAATTTTTCCATCAGCGTCACATGTGTCGAGTGTCAGAGAGAGAGTGTGGATGTCGCTTCGTAACATTAATGAAGTTTTAACAAGCATTTTAAATGACAGCTGCCATTGAGCAAAGTCCCCTTTCTATGTTGCCACGATTCACACCCACGCCTTCATCTATTGTTTTTTTTTGTTTCCTACCAGCCACTGCTCCTCCACATGGTGACCGATTTGAAGTCATGGTATTTCTATTTTTTCCTTGTTCGCCGTTTTTATTTAGTACTAGTGACGATAGTAACACTAACTGGGGTGTTCCTTTGGCACCGGAGACACACACACATACGAAAAAACATCGGATGGCATGATGGCACAAATAGATGTTAAAAACAAAAATAACAACAACGAAAAGAAACAGAAGGATATCCCTAGCCCTGATAAAGCCAAGCATTAAACGAGAGAAACACTGACTGAGTGTGAAACAGCACAGAGGAGTTATGCATCTTTGTGTGAATGAGTGAGTGTATGTGTGTGTGTGTAAGAATGCACTTTTGTTTGTGTATCTGTGATGTGATGCTTTCGTTCTTTTCGTTCCTATTTGGTCCCGTGTCAGAGCTTTGTTTGTTGTCTGCTACAACTACTACTCAAGAGTGATGTGATAAATTGCCAAATGATTTAAAAGTCAGTATTTGTAGTCAAGATAACAGAGTGATTTAGTTGAGTATTTTTTCTTCTTGTTCTGTTGTTGTTGTTTTTTTGTCTCTTACTTGCTTGTCCTGACACTCGTTGTCATGTCCTTTTGTGTGTGTTTGTGTTTTTTTTTTCTAGCTTGAGATGCTGGTTCATTAGACCCCACAATGCAGTGTGACAGGCATTGCTTTTCTAGGCTTTCAGCTTCTAAAACAAAGAGTAAATACCCGTTTGCCATGTTGTACAGATTTGGAAATTGTCATTAAAATCTTAGCCTGCAATTTTTAAACAATCAGTGGAATTACTTGAGCCATATGTTTGTATTTTGTATGACACTATGAAATTCTTGACAACAAATCCCAAAAAAGTCCACTCCAAAATATTCATAAAAACTCATGTCCAAAACTCAAATAAAATCCTATCCTTGAGAAAAGTATTTAAAAAGTAAAAAAACAACATTTTTTTAAATTCAAATAATCGAGATAGACCCATGGTTCCTTTTGAGAATATGCACAGAATCACTTTCTGAGTCGATTTATGCATGTCCGTCCGTCTGTCCATGTTAAATTGGATGGAATTTGGCACAGATCATTTGTTTGGCCCAAGGACGAACCCTATTGAAATTGGAAAAAATCGGCTCAGATTTAGATATAGTTCCCATATATATTTTCGTCCAATTTAAGGTAAATTGTGTACCAAAGTCCCTATATATCTTTCGATTTGTACGAAATTTGGCACAGCGTAATGCAATAAAGTTTAGAATGATGTGTGAAAAGTTTCATGAAAATCGGTTCAGATTTGGATATAGCTCCCATACATATCTTCGTCCAATTTAAGGTAAATTGTGTGCCAAAGTCCCTACATAGCTTTCGAAATTTGGCACAGGGCAATGAATAAGGTCTAGAATGATGTGTGCAAAGTTTCGGGAAAATCGGTTCAGATTTAGATATAGCTCCAATATATAGCATCGCCCGATTTTAGGTAAATTGTATACCAAAGTCCCTATATATCTTTCGATTTGCACGAAATTTGGCATAGCGTACTGAATTAAGTCTAGAATACTGTGTTCAAAGTTTCGTGACAATCGGTTCAAATTTATATATAGCTCCCTTATATATTTTCAACCGATTTAAGGTAATTGGTGCACCAAAGACCCTGTATATGTTTCGACGCAATTTTGCATAGCGCGCTAAATTGCGTCTATAATAATGTGTGCTAAGTTTCATGAAAATCGGTTCAGATTTAGATATAGCTCCCATATATATTTTCATCCGATTTTAGGTAATTGGTGCACCAAAGTCCCTATATATCTTTCGATTTGCACGAATTTTGGTATAGGGTACTGAATTAAGTCTAGAATGATGTTGTTAAGCTTCGTGAAAAGATCCATAGCTAGGCCGATTGACACAACGTACTGAAGTAATATAAATTAGTTCCGATATAGATATATAACAAAAACGAGTCGTCTGTTAGGATACATATGTAGAAAATATCGAATGTGGTGAAGGGTATCATATACTCGGCCCAGTCCGAGTTTACTACTTTCCTTACTGGATATCTTCGAAAACATGTTTCTAGAAAATATATGTTATTTTTTAACCATAAAAATATTTTTTTTAAAATCCACGCATTTTATTTTAAATCCACTTTTCTTTTCATCCTTGAAAAACTATTTTTGAAAAATCCACGCCTCTTTTTATTAATATTTTTTTTTTAAATCCACTTTTCTTTTCATCCACAAACAAATATTTTTGAAAAATCCACGCCTCTTTTTATCCTTGAAAAAATATTTTTGAAAAATCCACGCCTCTTTTTATCCTTGAAAAAATATTTTTGAAAAATCCACGCCTCTTTTTATCCTTGAAAAAATATTTTTGAAAAATCCACGCCTTTTTTTATCCTTGAAAAAATATTCTTTAAAATATCCACGCCTCTTTTTAACCTTGAAAAAATATTCTTTAAAATATTCACGCCTCTTTTTATCCTTGAAAAAATATTCTTTAAAATATTCACGCCTCTTTTTATCCTTGAAAAAATATTCATTAAAAAAACAACGCCTCTTTTTATCCTTTAAAAAATATTCTTTAAAATATCCACGCCTCTTTTTATCCTTGAAAAAATATTCTTTAAAATATCCACGCCTCTTTTTATCCTTGAAAAAATATTCTTTAAAAAATCCACGCCTCTTTTAATCGCTGAAAAAATACACTTTAAAAAATCCACGCCAATTGTGGTTTTTGAAAAAATATTCTTTAAAAAATCCATGCCGCTTTTTATCCTTGGAAAAATATTCTTTAAAAAATCCAATCCTTTTTATCCTTGAAGAAATGTTTTATTTTTTTTAAATCCAAGGCTTTTTTATACTGGAAAAATATATTATAAAATTCTTTGAACAATTCACGCCTCTAATAATAATTGAAAAATATTCTTAAATAAAGTTTTTCCATAGCAAAGAGAAGCTAAGAGAAGCTCGTTTATATTAACTTTTGTTTACAATTTTCTTTAACTTTAATTGTCTTCGAGTGAATAGTCCTGAAGAAAGATGTAAACTAAATAACTTACAATGTTGAAGAAATAAAGGCAGCAACGCTGTGGTGGCGTACAGCTCAAGTCCTATTGCATTGCACGAGTGTTTTTGTGGGTTTTCCTTGTTTTATTTTTTTTCGGGAGCTACCAACATTGTTGTACTTGATGGTGGTGGTGGTGGCTGTGCCGGCTATAGTCATAACCATCAGCAGGTTAAGTTTTCTTCAAGTGATTTTCTCAAGTTGTTTGACTTGAGTTGATGGTTTGCCAACTGGTAAGTCGCAGTTCGCTCAAGCTGGCTTAAGACACTCGAGGGGACGAACGGAATCAGAATGGCGGAGATTTCGTCTACTTTTAGTAGATTCCAGGCAGGCAGGCATGCATTAGTGGCAACACTACACACTATTTCCTGACAATGCCATCATCATCGTCATCGTGGAGAATGCCTAAAGGACACTAGGCCAGAGAAGTATAACATCAACATCATTACTACTATTATTATTGTAAAGAGAAAGAAGAAGAAAACTGGGAAACCGGAAACCACAACTAAAACTCAAATATAAACAATGGGTGGAAATGTACGACTCATATCCTTCGTTCTTTGCCCTCTGTCCGAAAATTGGGGAGTTTTTTTATTTTATTTTTTTTTTAGATCGTGGCAAGTGTCAGTGGCATGTTGTGGATGATTCCGAGTGTAGTTTCAATTACTGTGATACTTTTTTTCTGTTTGCCTCCTAGATTTTTTTCTGAGGTCCTGTAACTTTGAATTGTTTAAATATTTTATTCAGAGTTACTTCGTCTAATTGTAAAGTGTTTCCTTAATTGGATCATGTTTCAAGCAATGTTTTGAGTTTGTTTTATTTATTTTTTTTTGGCAGGACATATATAAATAATTAACAGTTCTTTTTTCGAGAAGAGTTTTGTATAAATAAATATAGGTTTTTTTCTAGTTTGTAAAAACGTATTTATATTTCTAAATCAGAATTTTTTTGAGAATATTTTTTGGAGGATACTATGAGGAGTGGATTTAAAAAAAATATTTTTAAGTATACTATAACCCGTGGATTTTTTAAAAGTAGTTCTTTAAGGATACTATAGTGCGTGGAATTAATTAAAAATACCTAACAAGAAGTATAAGAGGCGTGGATTTAATTAAAAATACTTAACAAGAAGTATAAGAGGTGTGGATTTAATTAAAAATACTTAACAAGAAGTATAAGAGGCGTGGATTTAATTAAAAATACTTAAGAAGAAGTATAAGAGGCGTGGATTTAATTAAAAATACTTAACAAGAAGTATAAGAGGCGTGGATTTAATTAAAAATACTTAACAAGAAGTATAAGAGGTGTGGATTTAATTAAAAATACTTAACAAGAAGTATAAGAGGCGTGGATTTAATTACAAATACTTAACAAGAAGTATAAGAGGCGTGGACTTAATTAAAAATACTTAACAAGAAGTATAAGAGGCGTGGATTTAATTAAAAATACTTAACAAGAAGTATAAGAGGCGTGGATTTAATTAAAAATAATTAACAAGAAGTATAAGAGGCGTGGATTTAGTTAAAAATACTTAACAAGAAGTATAAGAGGCGTGGATTTAGTTAAAAATACTTAACAAGAAGTATAAGAGGCGTGGATTTATTTAAAAATACTTAACAAGAAGTATAAGAGGCGTGGATTTAATTAAAAATACTTAACAGGAAGTATAAGAGGCGTGGGTTTAATTAAAAATACTTAACAAGAAGTATAAGAGGCGTGTATTTAATTAAAAATACTTAACAAGAAGTATAAGAGGCGTGGATTTAATTACAAATACTTAACAAGAAGTATAAGAGGCGTGGACTTAATTAAAAATACTTAACAAGAAGTATAAGAGGCGTGGATTTAATTAAAAATACTTAACAAGAAGTATAAGAGGCGTGGATTTAATTAAAAATACTTAACAAGAAGTATAAGAGGCGTGGATTTAATTAAAAATACTTAACAAGAAGTATAAGAGGCGTGGATTTTTTTAAAAATACTTAACAAGAAGTATAAGAGGCGTGGATTTAATTAAAAATACTTAACAAGAAGTATAAGAGGCGTGGATTTAATTAAAAATACTTAACAAGAAGTATAAGAGGCGTGGAATTTAAAAAAATGGACTGTTAAATGAAACCAATACTCAGCTAAATAGTAAATTTCCCTTTATTTTGTTTTAGAATCATTGTACAATAATATCAAATTCAACATTTCGTGTGGCCTCCTCATAGTGGTCAGCGGAAAGTTGCCCTGCTATTTAAAACTAAATTGCAATAGGCTTAACTGTTTGTTTTCTATGTTGAGGCATTTCCGAGCCAGGAGAGGACAATGGTCACATTACAGGAGAAAAATACAAATTTAAGTATCCACAAATGTTTGAAACTTTAACAGCACTAAACTAATTACGAACCAGTAAGGGAAGTAGTAAAGTCGGTCGGGGCCGACTATATGATACCCTTCACCACTTTGGATATATTCAACAGAAATTGGATCTATAAAGATGTCATTCTGCAACATCATTCTAGACTTAATTCAGTACCCCAGGCAAAATTTCGTGCAAATCGAAAGATATATAGGAGCTTTGGTGCACCATTTACATTGCATCGGACGAAAATATATATATGGGACCTATATCTAAATCTTATCCGATTTTCATGCAAATCGAAAGATATATAGGGTCTTTGGTGCAACATTTACCTTAAATCGGACGAAAATATATATGGGAGCTATATCTAAATCTGAACTGATTATCAGGAAAATTGACACACATCATTCTAGACCTAATTCATTACGCTGTGCCAAATTTCGTGCAAATCGAAAGATATATAGGGTCATTGGTGGTATGGGAGCTATATCTAAATCAGAACCGATTATCCGGAAAATTAACACACATCATTCTAGAACTAATTCATTACGCTGTACCAAATTTCGTGCAAATCGAAAGATATATAGGTTCACCAAAGATATATAGGGTCATTGGTGCACCATTTACATTAAATCGGACGAAAATATATATGGGAGCTATATCTAAATCTGAACGGATTTTCACGAAATTTAACACACATCTTTCTAGACTTAATTCAGTATGCTATGCCAAATTTCGTGCAAATCGATGGATATATAGAGACTTTGTTGCACCATTTACATAAAATCGGACGAAAATATATATGGGAGCTATTTCTAAATCTGAACCGATTTTCACGAAATTTAACACACGCCGTTCTATACTTAATTCAGTACGCTATGTCAAATATCATGCAAATCTATGGATATATAGGGACTTTGGTGCACAATTTACATAAAATCGGACAGAAATATATATGGGAGCTATATCTAAATCTGAACCGATTTTCATGAAATTTAACACATCTCGTTATATATACTATACTTAATTCAGTACGCTGTGCCAAATTTCGTGCAAATGGAATAATATATAGGGACTGTGGTGCACCATTTATATAAAATCGTGCCAAAATGCCAAATTTCGTGCAAATCGAAGAATATATAGGGACTTTAGTGCACCATTTATATAAAATCGGACGAAAATATATATAGGAGATATATCTAATCTGAACCCATTTTTACGAAATTTGACACACATCTTTCTAGACTTAATTCAGTATGCTATGCCAAATTTCATGCAAATCGAAGGATGTATACGGACTTTGGTACACCATTTAAATTAAATCGGACGAAAATATATATGGGAGATATATCTAAATCTGAACCGATTTTCACGAAATTTAAGACACATCATTCTAGACTCAATCCAGTACGCAATGCCAAATTTCGTGCAAATCGAAGGCAATAGGAACTTTGGTACACCATTTACATTAAATGGGGCGAAAATAGATATGGGATATATATCTATATATCCCATATATCTAAATCTGAAAGGATTTTTCCCAATTTCAATAGGGTTCGTCCTTGGATCATAAATGAGACCTGTACTTTGTTTACAATTTAACATGGACAGACAGATGGACGGATATACATAAATCGACATAGAAAGTGATTCTATGCATATTCTCAAAATGAACCATCTGTCTATCTCGTTTCCTTTTGTTTGTTACAAACATATGCACAAAGACATGTACCACAGTGTGGTGAAGGGTATACAAATTGAAAAAAGGAATTGTTTTCAGGCCAAGACAAAAAAACAATGCATATACTATGTTGTGAAAAGGGCATTATTTTTGCGCAATTTTTGGGGGGTATTTAAAAAGACTCAAAGAGAACGCTGACAAATAATAATAATAAGTACAATAAAAAAAATTTTAGTACCTTTTGAGGTTGATAACAAAAAAAAAATATTTTGCAAATTCTGAACAATTTTCTATTCATTTTCCCCCTTTTGAATAGAAAAATTAGACTACTTTGTAAAGGCAGAACTACGTTGGCAAAATTCGAACGTTGCTACAGGCAAATTGGAAGGTAGGAAGCCACTAGGTGCACTCTAAAAAAAAGAATTCTTCTTTGTTTGGAAATCTTTTTCACAAAGTTTTATCGTTATTATTAGACGTGAACGTGTAGTACATAAAAAATTCTCTAAGGATATAGAAGTATAGTTTTTATACCCTACCGAACTATGTTGTCAGGGTTTGTAACGCCGCGAAATATTGATCCTAGACCCACCATTAAGTCATATCACGACTAGCTGAGTCGATCTAGACATGTGTGCCGGGCCAAAGAATGAGCATGCCTGTTTTGATAATGATCGATCAATATTTAGCGGGTCAAATGGACTCTGACTTTTGTGTGAAAAGTGACAAAATTTGTATTCTATGGCGTATATATTTACACCTGAAGAACATAGACCCGAAAATTTGATAGCATTTCCATGAGGAGTGGTTGACCTTTAAATTGATACCAATTATATTGGCGTATGTACTCGGATGGGGGAGTTAAATATTTATTTACATGTGCTTGCGTATTCATATATTAGTTAGTAACCCATTACCACACTGATCGCTTTGATATTTGTCATCAGGTTCCAGTTATGGTCAAGGACAACGTCTATAATTTTCGTTGATGATCAGACAATAATTTTGGGATGAAGTGGACCGAAAACTTATTTTTTGTTTTTTCGAGTCGATCTATAGGCCACAACTGAAAGCCGAACATCACAACACAACCCACGGCGAAGGGAATCTAGACATGTAATTAGAAGGACTACAGAATATTAGTAATTCGGAAAATATGCCAGTGTAAGGAAGAGGTGCTGATCGGGCAACAGAGTGTAGGATATTACGAAATATTGTCCAGGCTTGGAATAAACATCCGCAGAAAGTTATGGTTTTGTTGTTGTTTTTTGTAATTAAAGAATATTCCTTATTTTTGATGGCGGGCATGATAACTCCCCACTGGAACATCGGAATCCGAAAATTCCAACGAAAAGCACATGTCTGCCTCTCGTATGAACTAGGATTATTAACTTCGCTCTAAAATTAAAAAATGGCGGACCTTTGAAAAAATATTTTTGGAAAATCGCCGATTTTTTTTACCAAAAACCGAGTTAAAAAATAATGAAGATCTTCACCGATTGGCTTTATCCTAGTTCATACGATAGCTATACACTCACAGAGAAACGTGTAAAAATTTGGAATTACAGTTCCGTGGTTGTTGTTGTAGCAGCCCTATTGCTTTTACACAATGGGCTGAGGTGACAGACGGTGGCTGAGTAAGACTCGGTTCGTTTCGGATCGTAGACCCCTCTGTCGTGGAAACAACAGTTCCGTGGTAGTTGGTATGGAATCATATGGTTGGCCTCGCTCGACTATACTCCCACGCTCACTGGTTTAAAGATATTTTGCAGGCATTAATTTTTAATGAATATTTTTTTCAAGCGTGGGATTTGTACATACTATTTTCAGATGACCCTTGTTACTTGTGGATATGTGGCGTATAAGTGTTGTCGGTAGTCATACGCTCCGGCGGTCACGGAGGGAAATTTATTTGAATAAGTTCTAATATTAAGCACAGCCCTTCCAATTACGGCCTGTTGTTATAAGCCGAACATAATTGTTTAATGTTTAAGTTTTCGGTCCACTTCATCCCAAAATTAATATCTGATCATCACGGAAAATTATAGACGTTGTCCTTGACCACAACTGGAATCTCATGGAAAATTTCAAAGCAATCAGTGCTGTATTTTCGCCCTTTAGTGGGGTAATGGGTTACTAAAAAATATCACAGTACGTACGCACCTGTAAGGGGACCCCACCCATTCTTGGGGTCAAGTTTTTTTTGATTTAATTTGAATCTACACTAATTCAAGAAAGCCCCTACAAAATTTCAATTGAAAACCTCGAGAATTCTTGAAGATATAGCCGAGTTATTGTGTCAGCATCAAGTTACGGCTAAAGGGCTTCTCGAACTTTAAACGCGTTTTTCTCTTTTGCGAATGGCGGGGACGATAACTCAAAAACTAATAACCCAATCGATTCCAAATCGATTCTCTGTGAGTGTATAGCTATCGTATGAACTAGGAAAAAGCCAATCGGTGATGATCTTCCTTATTTTTTAACTTGGATTTTGGTAAAAAAATCGGCGATTTTTCAAAAATATTATTTCAAAGGTCCGCCAGTTTGTTAATTTTAGAGCGAAGTCAATAATCCTAGTTCATACGAGAGGCAGACATGTACTCTTTCTAACACCGTTGGAATTTTCGGATTCCGATGTTCCAGTGAGGAGTTATTATGCCCGCCATCAAAAATAAGGACTTTTCTTTAATTAGAAACAACAACAAAAAAACGACAGCAACAAATTTTTGTAAATTATTTTCCTCAAGTGTAACTCCCACCTCTGAGTACATACCACCATATAATTGGTATCAATTTAAAGGTCAACAACTCCTCTTGGATATACTATGAACTTCTCGGGTATATGTCCTTCAGCAGCAAGTATATACGCCCAGAATAGAAATTTTGTAAATATTGACCGATCTTTATCAAAACAGGCATGCTTATTCTCCATGTAAAATTTCACGATGTTCGGACCAGAGCGACCAGTAAAACCGACAAAAATTAAGTATTTGGTCCATTTCATAACCTAAATATTAACGGATCTTTACCAAAAACAATAGGGGTCTTCATTGACCAGAACACATCCTACATGCAAAATTTCGTGAAGATTGGTCCATAATTGTGGCATGTATCGTGCGAATTTCCAAAAGAATATTTATTTTAGGAACCTAAGCATGCATGGATTTGTTTGGGAATCATTTAAAATATACCAAGGCTATCATGAATTTTTAAAAGATTTATTATGTATTTGTTTTCAAATTATTACCGAAACTAAAGCCAGCTTATTTTTTATATTTTTAAACTAGCAAAAAAAAAAAAAAAAAAATAATAATAATAATAAATAAATAAAGAACCTTAAAAATTTGAATAAATCCTCCAATCAAAAATCCCAAATAGAATTTATGAATTTTAAACTCAAGTTATGCTCTTAAAGTTTTCTAAACAAAATCTAAAAGTCTGTCCCTTCTCTCTCTCTCTCGTTGTCGGCTATGAATACAAAACATAAATCTACTTTTAAACGAAATAGTCGATTTTTTGTACAGCCATAAATATACATATATCGATAGTTTCCGTAAACTCGAAGAAGACGTAGGATCAACTGTTTCCTAGCTACCAACCAACCAACCATCCATCCAGCCAACCAGTCAGCCATCCATTTATATGTATCTATGCACATTTCAAAGCTCAACCATAAATGTTTATATGTAGTCGTATTTATCTCGGCATCCAAGTTTATGGAAACGTTTAATATGACATGGAGGATTTGAAATTCAAAATAAATGTCCGACCATAACTTTTGTGTTGCATTCAAATGGATGTTGGCAGCAATGAATGCAGCGATGTCTTGCAATGCAATTGTAGAAGTTCTACTACTGGTAAATTTATAAAATGCAGAAAAAAACCAAAACGAAATTTGCATTTGCTACATTTGGAAAACAAAAAAGGAATCATCTTAAATGGCGGTTCACCCTACAATGACAAAAAATTGGAGTTATTTCGAATTATACACGATTGACTTTTTTTTTGAAATATCCACGCCTCATTTGGTCCTTAAAAATTTATGTTTGAAATATCCATGCCTCATTTGAAAAAATACTATTAAAAAACTCACGCCTTTTTAGTTCTTGAAAAATGAAAAAAAATCTTCTAAAATTCCACGCCTTTTCCTGGAAAATATATTCTTTAAAAAATCCAGGCCTCTTTTAAAAAATGTTCATCACGACCTACCACTAGTAGCATGCTGCTGTTTGTGTTTACTCCGCATAAATCTTTATTTTCAGTTTCCTTCTGTTTTTTTTTTGACTACACAACTCTTCTTCATATTCTACGCTTGGCTAAGATTTATGATTGTATATCTCTATGCATTATTAGTTTAAGCTGCCGCTCCCGAAATTTGTCTTTCCTTCCCTCCTCCTCCTCCTCATCCACGCGCATTAATGTTGTGTGAAATATAAGATTTCATAGAATTTCATCTCCTCCTTGGCCATAGATAAGTACCACAGAGTTCCATAGCCGTCGGGGGATCATTTTAAACTTTATCTAAAAATTTTTGCACCGACATCATAAATTTGTCTATTTTGTATGCAGGGTGAAAGATAGATATTTTCAAGAGTAGCGGGGGATGTGGAATTTTCAACATTTTAGACATTTTGGAAAATAGGAATATGTTGTAAGACATTAAAGCTATCAAGAATGTAATACTTGCATCGGTTGAGGTTACGTTTTGGTTTTCTTGCAAAATTGCCGGAAAGGGATTGATGGAATGGGAAATCTAATGGGTTGGATTTGAAAAATATTTAACAATTATATATATTACATATAAAATATTTTACCCACGCCTTTTAGTTCTACCTTTAAGTATACCGATCGTCATATATCGACTAGCTGAGTCGATCTAGACATGTGTGTCCGTCCGTCCTTCTGTCCATTATAATTTGTAAACACGATGCAGACCCCAGTTATGGACCAATATTCACGAATTTATACCCTTCACCACACTGTGGTACAGGGTATTATGTCTTTGTGCATATGTTTGTAACAGGCAAAAGGAAACGAGATAGACACATGGTTCCTTTTGAGAATATGCATAGAATCACTTTCTGAGTCGATTTATGCATGTCCGTCCGTCCGTCTGTAGATGTTAAATTAAATGAAATTTGGCACAAGTCACGTATTTGGCCCAAGGACGAACCCTATTGAAATTGGGAAAAATCGGTTCAGATTTAGATATAGCTCCCATATATATTTCCGTCCGATTTAAGGTAAATGGGGCACCAAAGTCCTTCTATATCCTCCGATTTGCATGGAATTTGGCATAGAGTACTGAATTAGGTGTAGAACGATGTGTGTCAAAATCGGTTCAGATTTAGATATAGCTCCCATATATAGGTTCGTCCGATTTAAGGTAAATGGGGCACCAAAGTCCCTCTATATCCTTCGATTTGCATGAAATTTGGCATAGAGTACTTAATTAGGTGCAGAACGATGTGTGCCAAGTTTCGAGAAAATCGGTTCAGATTTAGATATAGCTCCCATATATAGTTTCGTCCGATTTAAGGTAAATGGTGCACCAAAGTCCCTATATAGCTCCTATATATAGTTGTTTCCGATTCTATGTAAATGGTGCGAATGATGTGTACTAAGTTTCGGAAAAATCGGTTCTGGTTTCGATATAGCTCCCACATATACATATATATTCGTCCGATTTTACAAATGGTGCACCAACCTCCTAATGTTTGTCCGATTAACTCGTTTTTTTGCACAACGTATCAAGTTGAGACTTGAATAACGTTATTGCGTTTTGTTGAAATTGATGTAGATGCTGTCATAGCTTCCATATGTATTTCGAATAGATGCCTAAATGAAATGAAAATTTTAACAGGGCGGCGACCGAATAGCGTGTATTAATTTTGCTATAGGTCGTTTTTCATAAATTTGCCCAATGGTACGAAGACGACTTTAAATCTGCCCGGATGAAATTAAATTTATCATAGGTTGCAGAAAGACTTGCTTATGTTCCTTGGAGGGGATACATATGTACAATATACCCAAAGTGGTGAAGGGTATCATATAGTCGGCCCAGTCCGACTTTACTGCTTTCCTTACTGGTTTTTTGTTGATTTTTCTGGTCGCTCCAGAGGCCGCAATTATAGTTCAAACATTTTTACATGGAGAAGGGGATCGGGCCAAAGAATGTATATGCCTGTTTTGATAAAGATCGGTCAATATTTAGCGGGTCAAATTGAACCTGACTTTTGTGTGAAAAATGACAAAATTGGTATTCTATAGCGTAAATATTTACTACTGAAGAACAAAGACCCGAAAATTTGATAGCATATCCAAGAGGAGTGGTTGACCTTTAAATTGATACTAACTATGTTGTCGTGTATACTCGGGCTAAATATTTACAGGTGCTTAGGTATTCAAATATTATTTAGTAACCCATGACCACACTAGAGGGCGGAAATATAGCTCTGAACGCTTTGAAATTGTCCATGAGGATCCAAGTATGGTCAAGGACAACGCCTATAATTTTCGGTGATGACCAATTAATAATATTGGCATGAAGTGGACCGAAAATTTAATTTTTTGTGTTTTTTTCGAGTTGATCTATACGCCACAATTGAAAGCGAACATCACAACACAACCCACAGTGAGGGGAATCTGGATAAGTAATTAGAAGGGCTGTACTGAATGTTATTAATATTTGTTGGTCTCTAGTCGATGAAGAGGGTGCAAATGTCGCGAAATATTGCCCAATCTCAGAATGTAGTATCACAGAAAGTTAGATTTTCGTGGATGTTGTGTAGGGTATCATATGGTCAGCCCCGTCCGACTATACTGCTCCGCTCACTGGTTAATATCTATATTCATTTACCAGTCGCAAAGTGCCAAATAACGGTTTTAAAGTTAATTCGGCCATATCTTCTAGAGTAGAATAGTCTTGATTTAGATTAGACGAGTTTACTTGCGGCAATTCTTGTCGTTCTCTTTTGAACTTGCTTCATGCGTTTATACAAGGCAATTCGGTTTCCAAAATATTTTTCTATTTGTTGTTTTTTTCACATTTCAATCTATATAAAATGTCAACAAATACGAAATACACAAAACGAATTGCCAGAAAATTGTCGGTACCAGCAATTTCTTTTTTCATTTCTGTTCCCCTTGCTCCTCTCTCCTACAAACAAAGACTTGCCGTAAGTAAACTCGCCTAATCTAAATCAAGACATATTTAGGAGACGTTTTTGAATAATTATAAATTCGATTTAAATTATGTATATGATTAGAATTATTATTTTATATATATATATATATATATATTTGCATATAACTTATACTTACATAAAAATACGAAGCTTATTTGGAAATCATACCTGTAAAAATTTATGAAAAAAAAAAAATATTATAAAATAAATTAAAGTTCCAGGTTATAGTATTTTTTTTTTTTGACTAAGTGGAACTTATTGGATCGTCTAGTTTTTTAATACATATTTTTATTTGTGGCCACAGATTGATTTTCAGGGATCTTTTGTAAATAAAAATCCCATCAAAGAGAGAGAGAGAGAGGAGAATTTACAAAAAAAAAAAAAAAAAAAAAAATACGTCGGCGTGGATTATAGTCCTTGAAAAAAATGTTCTTTAAAAAAATCACTCCTAATTCAGTCCTTGAAAAAATGTACCGCGCCTATTTCACTCCTTGAAAAAAATTTTCACGCCTTTTTCACTCCTTGAAAAAAATGTTCACGCCTTTTGCAGTCCTTAAAAAATGTTCTTTAAAAAATCCACCCCTAATTCAGACCTTGAAAAAATGTTCCACGACTTTTTCAGTTCTTGAAAAAATGTTCCACGACTTTTTCAGTCCTTGAAAAAATGTACCACGCCTATTTAATTTCTTGAAAAACAATTTTCACGCCTATTCCAGTCCTCGAAAAAATATTCTTTAAAAAAATCCACACCTAGCTTAGTCCTTCAAAAAATGTTCCACCCCTATTTCAATCCTTGAAAAAATGTTCCATGTCTACTTCAGCCCTTGAAAAAATGTTCCACACATATTTTAGTCCTTGAAAAAATGTTCCACCCAAATATTATAAAATAAATTAAGAGAGAGAGGGAGAGGAGAATTTACAAAAAAACCGAAGGCGTGGATTTTAGTCCTTGAAAGAGTGTTCTTTAAAAAATCCACTCCTAATTCAGTCCTTCAAAAAATGTTCCACGACTTTTTCAGTCCTTGAAAAAATGTACCACGCCTATTTCACTCCTTGAAAATAATTTTCACGTCTATTTTACTGCTTGAAAAAATATTCTTTAAAAAATCCACACCTAGCTTAGACCTTGAAAAAATGTTCCACCCCTATTTCAGTCCTTGAAAAAGTGTTCCATGTCTACTTCAATCCTTGCAAAAATGTTCCACCCCTATTTCAGTCCTTGAAGAACGGTTACACGCCTATTTCAGTCCTTGAAGAACACCTAGCTTAGTCCTTGAAAAATGTTCCATGTCTACTTCAGCCCTTGAAAAAATATTCCACACCTATTTTAGTCCTTGAAAAAATGTTCCACCCCTATTTCAGTCCTTGAAAAACTGTTACACGCCTATTTAAGTCCTTGAAAAAATATTCCTTAAAAAATCACTTTTGAAAAAATATTCTTTAAAAATAGTCTTTAAAAAATCCACGCCTATTTTAGTCCTTGAAAAAATATTCTTTAAAACCAGTGAGCGGTGCAGTATAGTCGGACGGGGCCGTCCATACGATACCCTACACAACCACCACGAAACTTTTACTTTCTGCGATTTTTTATTCTGAGCTTGGGCAATATATCGAGATAGTTGCACCCTTTTGCCCGATTAGAGGTCAATTGCACCTCCTCCTTATACTGAATTATTTTCCGAATATTTCTAATATTCAGTACAGTCCTTCTAATTACTTGAGCATATTCCCTTCACCGTGGGTTGTGTTATGATGTTCGGCTTTTAAGTGTGGTCTATAGATCGACTTGAAAAAAGCAACAAAAAATTAAGTTTTCGGTCCACTTCATCTCAAAATTATTATCTGATCGTCACCGAAAATTATAGGCGTTGTCCTTGACCATACAAAGCGATAACAGCTACATTTTCCGCCCTCTAGTGTTGTAATGGGTTACTAAATAATACCTGAATACGAAAACACCTGTAAATATTTGAGTGTAACTCAATCATCTGAGTACATACGACAACATAATTGGTATCAATTTAAAGGTCAACTACTTCTCTTGGACTTACTAAGTATTTGGTCCATTTCATTCCATTTCATTCATTGGTCAGAACCCATCCTACAAGCAAAATTTCATGAAGATTGGTCCATAGCTGTGGCCTGTACCGCGATTCCAACTTATAATGGACAGACGGACATACATGTCTAGATCGAATCAGCTAGTCCAGATATTAAGATTGGTATACTTAAAGGTGGGTCTGAGACCAATATTTCGCGGCATTACAAACTTTTGGGTCTGCACATAGCTATAATACCCTGACAAGATAGTTGTGTAGGTTATAATAAATTTAAATGCTTATAATATTCTCTCGAAAAAATTACATTTGTCTGTTGCACGATTTTATTCACTCATAAAAGAATGTAAGCAAACATTTCAAAAATCCATCGTAGCTTTACTCAACTACTGCTGCCAACCCAAATCTAGGAAAGTAATTGATAAAATGTATAGCAACAACAAACAAAAAGAAATTGCAAATACCTCATGACAATGTAACCTTTGCCACTTCACATAATCCCCAAAATTACACTTGTCCTAAATACGTTTTAAATCTACTTTCGATGCAATGTGGCCAATAGCTCAACGCACACACACACACATGTAATACAAGAACACACATAAATCACATGAATTACACAAATGTGGGCTGTGGCCAAGCAATTCCGAGTATGGTGAGGGACGATGTGGGTGATATTGTAATTCAATTAGCTTCACTTTCCTACCAACCCAAAAACGAACAAAATGAAATCATTTCCTTTTCCAATGTATGTTGCTTTCAACATATCCAAGAATCTCCTTGGACACACACACATACAGGAAAAGAGGACATCATCGACACACAGCGAAACGGAATTCATTTTAAGTGTCGCATTTAAATTCCATGTTCTATTCAAAAGTTAAAGTTTGAGTTGTTGGCTGCCGGTACGTGCCATTTAACTTGAACGGACTTGAGAACAACAACAACAACAACAATGATGACCAGCTAGCTCTGATAGCATGGGGTTGGTAACTTGAAATTCATTCAATTCAATACCTGTATGGAATATGAAATTCCAAGCACATATTCTCAAGTGACCCCGAAACAATTTACAACCATTCCACCAACCTACACAGAGCACACACACACACTGATAGTCGTTACGCTTGGCAATAAGCATGAAGGATATTTCAATGAAATGACGAAAAAGGAGAAATAAAAATGTAGATGTAGATGGCTTCAATAAATGAACGAACGACGAATGAATGAATTTCCTTGGCAGCTTCATGACCGATTTTGTAAAATATTCCATTTCAATGAAGTATTTATGGATGTCGTGTGTATTAGGGTGGTTTACAAAAAATGTATTTATTCACACCTATAGCGGATATATCTATTTCTAAAGAAATCTGTCATTTTTCATTGAAATATCAACAGTTTTTTAAAACGCTTAACTTATTCAAAAATATTTTTTAGACAAATCTAGGCCTTTTAAAAATATTTTTGAAATAAAAAAAAGAATTAAATTAAAAAAAAATAAAATTTCAATACAAATTACAAAAAATTAAAATTGAACCATCTACGCCAATTAAAAAAATCTTAACTCTAAAATATGTTTTAATTCAAATTTTGTAATTATACCCTACACAGCTATGTTGTCAGGGTATTATAGCTTTGTGCAGCCCCAAGAGTTTGTAACGCCGCGAAATATTGATCCTAGACTCACCTTTAAGTATACCGATCATCATATCTAGACTAGCTGAGTCGAACTAGACATGTGTGTCCGTCCGTCTGTCCATTATAATTTGTAAACACGATACAGGCCACTGTTATGGACCAATCTTCACGAAATTTTGCATGTAGGATGGGTTCTGGCCAATGAAGACCCCTACGGTTTTTGGTAAAGATCGATTAATATTCAGGGGATGAAATAGACCAAATACTTAATTTTTGTCCGTTTTTCTGGTCGCTCCAGAGGCAGCAATTATGGCCCGAACATCGAGAAATTTTACATGGAGAAGGGAATCGGGCCAAAGAATAAGCATGCCTGTTTTGATAAGGATTGGTCAATATTTAGCGGGTCAAATTGACCCTGACTTTTGTGTGAAGAATGGCAAAATTTGTATTCTATGGCGTATATATTTGCCCCTGAATGTCCTAGACCCGAGAAATTGATCTTTACATTGATACCAATTATATGGTCGTATGTGCTCAGATGTGAGAGTTACACTTAAATATTTACGTGTGCTTACGTACTAGGTTAGGTTATACTAATTTAAGTACGTTTTTTTTCCTATCAGCCATATATTGGTTCCTTGATGCACCAATTACTTAAAATCAATCGATAATATATAAGGGAGCTACATGTAAATCTCAATCGATTTTCACGAAACTTTGCACACATCATTGTGTACTAAATTCAGTACGCTATGCAATATTAGAACTGTGGTGCACCATTTACATTAAATCGGACGAAAATATATATGGGAGCTATATCAAAATCTGAACCGATATTTACGAAACTTGACAGACATTATTCTAGGTTCAATTCAGTACGTTATGCCAAATTTTGTGCAAATAGAAAGATATATAGATAAATCGGACAAAAATATATATGGGAGCTATATCTAAATCTGGACCGATTATCACGAAAGTTGGCAGACATCACTCTAAGCCCAATTCAGTACGTTATGCAAAATTCCATGTAAATCGAATGATATATAGGGACCTTGATGCACCATTTACCTTAAATCGGACGAATATATATATAGGAGCTATATCTAAATCTGAACCGATGTTCACGAATCTTAGCACACATAATTCTAGGCTTAATTCAGTATGCTGGCCAAATTTCAAATTTCCAAATCCAAAGATACATAGGGACTTTGGGGCACAATTTACATTAAATCTTACGAAAATATGTATGGGAGCTATATCTAAATCTGGAACGATTTTCAAGAAATTTTACACACATCATCCTAGTCTCAATTTAGTACGCTGTGCTAAATTTCGTGCAAATCGAAAGATATTTGGAGACTTTGGTGCATCATTTACCTTAAATCGGACGAAAATATATATGGGAGCTATATCCAAATCTGAACCGATTTTGCCCAATTTCAATAGGGTTCGTCCTTGGGCCAAATGAATGAGCTGGGTCAAATTTCATCCAATTCGAATAATAAATGCGACCTGTTCTTTGTTTACAATTTAACATGGGCAGACAGACAGGTGGACGGAGGAGCATAAATCGACTTAAAAAGTGATTCTATGCATATTCTCTAAAGGAACCATTTGTCTATCTCGTTTCCTTTTGCCTGTTACAAACCTATGCACAAAGACATAATACCCTGTACCACAGTGTGGTGAAGGGTATAAAGATAAGAAGATATGAAATTGTTATTTAAAAAAAATATTATTTAAATATATATTTTCTTAATTTACTTCGTAAAAATATGTTTTAAAAAATACTACAACGTTTTAAATATATACGCCTTTTATATAGTATTTTTTTTTTAAATAATAAATTAAAAATAACATTTTAAGTTAAAAACAACTTTTTATTGTTCAAAAAATATTTTATAAAAAAATCAATTATTAAATTTATTTTTAAAACGTAGTTTTTAATATATCCTTTTTAATTCATAACAAAATTAAATGTATATATATGTATGTATATATATATATACATATATATGTCAACAAATTTTGAAGAATTTTTTTTCCAAATTTGAAAAATGTGAACTTGTTTTCGTTTTTCTTCTTTAAATCCACGCTTTGGAAATATAAAAATAAAATTTTTTTCAATTCACTCATAATTTTAATTAATTTATTTATTTATCGACCCACCCCAATACACAATTTCTATGATGACATCGTAAATTGAAATGGCTTGTGGTAGGCACTTCCAACAACTATTTCCCCCACATCCCATTGACCACTACAAGTCACTCACACACACATAGACACATATCGCAACACATACACACATTCAAATAAAGGCAATCATAAATTAAGTTTTTATTTCTTCACATTTCCACTCAGTCAAATGCACACAAACACAGACTCACTCACACAGACACAGATTCGAGGTACTTTTGTAACAAAATGTAAATTTGAAGTTCTGAAACGTTTCATCTTTCATCCGGGTTTTCGTGTTTTTCATTGGACTTTTGGTTCCATTCATTCTGCATCCTTTTTTGTATTGCCTTCATAATATGCAGAGATAAAAATTTAAAGAATAAGAAGAGGACAAAATGTGGTGGTCATTGTTGCAAGAATTTCTCAGACAAAGGGAAACAGTAAAACGGGACCTTGGCGGAAAATATTATAAAAAAATGTATATTAATTCTTCAAAAAATATTTATATATGTGAGCTATATCTAAATCTGAACCGATTTTCACGAATCTTTGCACACATCATTCTAGGCCTTATTCATTACAATGTGCCAAATTTCGTGAAAATCGAAAGATATATAGGAACTTCGGTGAACCATTTACCTTAAATCGGATGAAAATATAAATGGGAGCTATATCTAAAGGAAAGTAATAAAGTCGGACTGGGCCGACTATATGATACCTTTCACCACTTTGGATATATTCTACATATGTATCCTAACAGACGACGCATTTTTGTTATATATCTATATTTGAACCGATTTCAGGGAAACTTGCCAGAGACTAATTTATATTACATCAGTACGTTGTGTCAATCGGCCTAGTTATGTATCTTTTCACGAAGCTTTGCAACGTCATTCTAGACTTAATTCAGTACCCTATACCAAAATTTGCGCAAATCGAAAGATGTATAGGGCTGAGACTGAGACAAGACGATATGTGCCAGCGTACTGTGTGAACGACTGAAGCCAATGTTCAATGACATTATTGGACCATACCAATGTGGCTTCAGATCTGGCAAATCCACCATTGACCAGATTTTCACTATGTGCCAAATCCTGGAAAAACCCATGAAAAACACATCGACACATTTCACCTATTCGTCGACTATAAAGCCGCATTCGACAGCCCTATCCGTTCAGGGGTATATAAAGCCATGTCTGCGTTTGGTATTCCTGCAAAATTAATTCGGCTATTCAGGATAACTTTAACAGGCACAAGATACGCAGTTAAAGTGAGAAAGGACCTCACAGAGACCTTTGATACCGAACGAGTATTTAGACAAGGTGGTAGTTTGTCGTGTGACCTTTTTAACATCCTGTTGGAAAAGGTCATACGAGAGGCAAAGATGAACAGAAATGACACTCTGAACAGAAATGGCACTTGGTGCACCATATCGGATGAAAATATATATGGTAGCTATATCTAAATCTGAACCGATTTTTCCCAATTTCAAATTTCATCCAATTCGGATCATAAATGCGACCGGTACTTTGTTTAAAATTTAACATGGACAGACAGACGGTTGGACGGACGGACATGCATAAATCGACTGAGAAAGTGATTCTATGCATATTCTCCAAAGGAACCATGGGTCTATCTCGATTATTTTTGCGTGTTACAAACATATGTACAATGACATAATACCCTATACCACTTCTTCAAAGAATATCTTTTTTAACCTACACCTTTTTATACCCTCCACCATAGTATGGTGGGTATATTAATTTTGTCATTCCGTTTGTAACTCATCGAAATATTCATTTCCGACCCTATAAAGTGTATATATTCTTGATCAGGGTAAAATTCTAAGACGATCTAGCCGTCTGTCCGTTCGTCTGTCCGTCTGTTGTAATCACGCTATCTTCTGAAGGAATTGAGATAGGGTTGTCTTTTGTCTGCATGCAGGTCAAGTTCGAAGATGGTATATATTGGTCCACGTTTAGGGCATAGCTCCCATATAAGGGCACCCGCCAAATTTCGGTATTTTGGGGTTCTTGGGCGCGTTTTTCAGCCGAATTCGCTGAAATTTGGTACATTGGGTTTTTATTGGATACTAAATGTCTCCACAAAAAATTATAAGTATAGGTCCATATTTTCTGGTAGCCCCCATATAACGGTACCTTCTAATTTTCAGTATTTTGGGGGTTTTGGTGGTATTTTCCACCGAATTGGCTGTAATTTAGTATTTTGAGTTCTTAATAGGTACCAAATCTCTCTATAAAAATTATGTATATAGGTCCATTTTTTCGTGTAGCCCCCATATAAGGGCACCCGCCAAATTTCTGGTACCCCATTTTTCGTTATTTTGGCGTTCTTGAGCGCGTTTTTCAACCGAATTTGCTGCATTTTGGTGTTTTGTAGTCGTATATGGTAACAAATCTCTCTACCAAAAATTATTAATATTCGCCCCCTTCTTGGGTCGTCCCCAGAACATAAGGTCGATAATTAACCTTATATATATATATATATATGTACCGATATTCCCCATGTTCGAACATGAACAGGTTTGGAAGAAATAATAAGATGGGCAAATGTGGCATGAAGTCAAAAATTTTTGATACAAATTTGGTCCAAAGAAACATGGGGTCTAGGACCAATATTTAGAACCATAATCGGTTTGTAGAAATGTCGGTATAGGTACACTTTTTGGTATGTTTCTTATATTTTTATTTCGAGTACCTGTCAGTATATCTATGGTGGAGGGTATGCAAAGTTCGACACGGCCGAGCTTAACGATTTTTCACTTGTTATGTTTTAAAAACATATTTTTATTAATCTGCGCTTCCTTAAATCCTGAGAAGATATCTATTTTTTAAATCTGCGCTAAAAAATATGTTCTTAAAAATCCAAGCCATAAAATATGTTTCAAAAAAATATTATCAAACCTTTAATTTCCATATTAAACTCTTCTGTGTTATAATTTTTTCCCTTCTGCCGTCCCCGCCTGCCTACCTACCTCCAGCAAACTTCGTAAATAACTTACAATCCCCATGATCATATAACCATATTTGCGGCATATGTTTTGGGATTTTGATTCATCTTCTTTTTTCATCTCGTCCTTTGCTCAAGCCACTGGTTGGTTGTTTATTTTTTTTCCTATGGTTTCATCCGTGTGGAATTCTCCGCTTACGAAAAATAAAGAATGTGATGATGGACGAGTCACTGCTCTGCTGGCACAGAACCATTCCTCAGTTGGTTTCATATTTAATTGGGGTTTCCTTTTCATTTCTGGACGTCGTTGTTATTATAATTTATTTGTCCATATGGGAGGCGAAAGATGAGTGTAGAAAGATGTATATATGAGTATGTGCGTGTGAGAATAGTAGGGTTAAGGGTAATATATTCCCTTGGCGTAGAATTTTTGAAAATATATATATATATATATATATATATTTTCAAGACCATAAATTGGCGTGCAGTATTAAAAAATATATATTTTTTTTCATCAAACAATTGTTGTTTTTTAAGAATCCTTCTTTAAATTTTCGGCCCGTAACAATTTTTTTATTGAGCCCTCTTCACCTTCAAAGGTTTGATGATTAGTTTCACTTCAATTGAGGTCCTTAAAAATTAACTCCTGCAAGCAAATTCATTTCAATTAAAATTTTGTGTGTGTGTGTTTTTTTCAAATACCTTCAAATTTGTCTATACCGTTCCAACATCCAAATACATTTTTTTTCTATCACTATCATAACAGGCATTCATTTGCACAGTCATAACGTTTGACTTTATGTTGTTTTCTTTCACATTGGAAACATTTTTTTTTTTATTTTTTTCGTTTGGCAGACAGATATACTCGTATCTTTAGTGACGTGCTAGATGAACGTGTTCATAAGTGTGACTCCATGCAAATGGAGGCAGCCACTTTTTACTCCATATTCATGGAATGTGTATATAAAAATTGAAGTTTACAAAGTCCCAGCAAAATTTTTTTAGCTGATGTGGTAGTAAAATATATTTTTTCGATTATCGAAAGTGGATCAAGTGGGGAAGAAAATATTTATAAAAAAATAGTGTGTATTCAACATATTTTTTGATGCGTGGATTTTTTATACCCTACACAACTATGTTGTCAGGGTATTATAGCTTTGTGCAGCCCCAAGAGTTTGTAACGCCGCGAAATATTGGTCCTAGACCCACCTTTAAGTATACCGATCGTCATATCTCGGCTAGCTGAGTCAATCGAGACAAGTTTGTCCGTCCGTCTGTCTGTCCATTATAATTTGTAAACACGCAGTTATGGATCACTCTTCACGAAATTTTGCATGCAGGATGGGTTCTGGCCCTATTATTTGGTAAAGACCGGTTAATATTCAGGGGATGAAATGGACCAAATTGGACCGCAATTATGGCCCGAACATCGTTAAATGTTTCATTTGGAAGGGGATTGAGCCAAAGAATGTGCATGCTTGTTTTTATAAGGATTGGACAATATTTAGCGGGTCAATGGCCCTGACTTTTGTGTGAAAAATTACAAAATTTTTATTCTATGGCGGATATATTTTCTCTTAAAGGACATAGACCCGAGAAGTTGATAGTATATCCAAGATGAGTGGCTGACCTTTAAATTGATACCAATTATATTGTAGTATGTATTCGGATGTCGGAGTTACACGTAAATATTTACAGGTGCTTACGTATTCAGATATTATTTAATAAACCATTACCACACTAGAGATCGGAAATATAGCGCTGATCGCTTTGAAATGTTCCATGAGATTCCAGTTATGGTCAAGTACAACGCCTATAATTTTCGGTGATGATCAGATAATAATATTGGGATGAAGTGGATCGAACACATAATTTTTTGTGTATTTTCAAGTCGATTTATAAACCAGAAGCCGAACATCACAACACACCCCAAGGTGGAGGGAATCTGGATAAGTAATTAGCAGAGCTATACTGAATATTGGGAATATTCGGAAAATTTGTCAGTGTAAGGAAGAGGTGATGTTCATCTCTAATCGGTCAAGAGGGTGCAAATATCGCGAAATATTCCCCAGGCACGAAATAAACATCCGCAGAAAGATGGAGTTCCGTGGTAGTTGTGTAGGGTTTATACCCTTCACCACGCTGTGGAACAGGGTATTATGTCTTTGTGCATATGTTTGTAACAGGCAAAAGGAAACGAGATAGACACATGGTTCCTTTTGAGAATATGCATATAATCATTTTTTAAGTCGATTTATGCATGTCCGTCTGTCGGTCCGTCCGTCCATGTATATTTGTTAACAAAGTACAGGTCGCATTTGTGATCCGATTTGGATGAAATTTGGCACAGTTCACTTATTTGGCCCAAGGACGAACCCTATTTAAATAGGGAAAAATCGGTTCAGATTGAGATATAGCTCTCATATATATTTTCGTCCGATTTTAGGTAAATGATGCACTAAAGTCCCCAAATATCGATAGATTTGCACGAAATTTGGCACAGCGTACTGAATTAAGTCTAGAACGATGTGTGTTAAATTTCGTGGAAATCGGTTCTGATTTAGATATAGCTCCCATATATATTTTCGTCCGATTTTAGGTAAATGGTGCACCAAAGTCCCTATATATCCTCCGATTTGCACGAAATTTGGCACAGCGTACTGAATTAAGCCTAGAACGATGTGTGTTAAGTTTCGAGAAAATCGATTCAGATTTAGATATAGCTCCCATATATATTTTCGTCCGATTTTAGGTAAATGGTGCACCAAAGGCCCTATATATCCTTGGATTTGGACGAAATTTGTAGCAGCGTACTGAATTAAGCCTAGAACGATGTGTGTTAAGTTTCGAGAAAATCGATTCAGATTTAGATATAGCTCCCATATATATTTTCGTCCGATTTTATGTAAATGGTGCACCAAAGTGCCTATATATCCTTCCATTTGCACGAAATTTGGTTTTATAAGTAAATGAAGAACTCAAAATATGGCCGAATATCTTTAAATTTAATTACAGAATAGGTTGTAGAATGACATGTTTAATTTCATGTTAATGGTCCATCAAAAATGCGACGTCTGTTAGGTTTCCATCTGTTGGATATATCCAAAGTGGAGAAGGTTATCATATAATCGGCCTCGTCCGACTTTTGATCTTTCCTTACTGGTTTTTTTAATCGATCATCACAACAAAACCCACGGTGAAGGGAATCTGGATAAGTAATTAGAAGGACCGTACTGAATATAATGAATATTTGTTAACATCTAGTCGATCAAGAGTGTGCAAATATCGCGGAATATTGCCCAAGCTGAGAATATAGAACCACAGAATGTTATATTTTCTTGGAAGTGTGTGTAGGGTATAATATGGTCGGCCCCGTCAGGCTATACTGCTCCGCCCACTGACTTTTTTTAACAAATTGATAAAGCGAGGATTTAAAAAAATTAAAAAAAAACTTACAAGGCGTGGATTAAAAAAAATAAGTATTAACAATGTGTAGAGTATCAATTTCAAAATTTTACGTATGATGATTTTATAAAAGTTAAAAATAACTTTAATTTGGTATTTTTCGTTCGGCAAGGTTTACAATTTTTTAATGCCTTTTCTGATCGAAAATTATTCTAATCCAATAATTTTTAAAACCCATTTGGTATTTCCACTGTGGCCTGACTTATATTCCATAAGACCATATAGGGGAAAATTTCACGGACATCCGAAAAATTAGGAGGATTTAAAGATAATCAAAATATATGTTGTTTGTAGCCCTTTGATCCTCATACAGTCCAAGTGCTAGCCGAATTTTTTAATATTAATTTTTATTTCCAGTTATCAGAAAAAAAATCCTTCGTTGCTGAAAAATCTCAATATCGGGTTATAGTTCCTATGAACCCACTAATATTTAAAATTTTAGTTCCTCAAATTTTAGTTCCTCAAATTTTAGTTCCTCAAATTTTAGTTCCTCATTGCGAAGCTTATGAAAAGTTCGTATTTGTCGAATACAATAATGTCGTTTTTGCCTTCATTAAATATTAATTTTGAAATGAATCTCAAATTGTCAGCATATTTGTTTGTTTTTTGTTCCTGGGTTTCTTCCAAGAATCATTCAATAGTCTCAAACAAACAAGGTAATAAACTGTTGACGATGGAGGCCAATACACAAAAGTCACAAATTTCTCCTAGTATCGAGTTGTGTTTTTTTGTATCATGGCACATGATACACACATATATATGTTTTTTTTTGTTGCTTTTCCTGGGTAGAAGAGTCAGGTGGAGAATAAAGTCACTTAACTGGAAAGACTCCAATATCGAAATGTTTCCTGGCGCCGTCTATCTGTAACACTTACAAACTGTGGCAATCTTGTTTTCATTCGAACCAAAAAAATTGTGTAATTGGATGCATATGGATGATAAAGCTGCTGGATGGCTGGCTAGGTGGCATGACGGCAGCCAGGCAGGCAGTCCACCCGAACGACCGTCCGACTGGCTGACACCATAAAGTGTTGTGACAAAGAATGAAATGTACTTTTTTTAGTCACGGTTTCATTGAGGATATATGGGAGTGAAAATAAACAAACGGAAAATGTTGTCATCATGTAGGCTTCACATTCGTATCATAACGATATCTTCAATTTAGTCAATGAATGTGATCTCTTCATAACATATATACACACTCATCCACCCACACACACACACACACACACAAACAGAATTAGTGTAGCGAAATGCAATATTGTTTGTGGCAATGCTAGATTGGATCCTATGGCTGACATTTAACTTCAGAGACATTAACCTCCTTTGGTTGTTCATTTTGGAGGGTTTTTAAATATTTTTTTTTGCATTTTTATGTTTTTGAATTTTTGTACGACAAAATGCATGTCGTTCGAATATTTGTTGTACACGAAAACTTTAGGGAACATTTTTATATTTTCCTTTGTCTTAACACATAGTTTTTCTTGGTATTTATTTTATTTCTAAGCCAGTTAGGTTGAAGACTCGATGGGAATTGGTTTAAATTCTTTTGGGTTCGGCCCAATGAAGACCTCTTATTTATACCCTTCACCACACTGTGGTACAGGGTATTATGTCTTTGTGCATATGTTTGTAGCAGGCAAAAATAATCGAGATAGACCTATGGTTCTTTTTGAAAATATGCATAGAATCACTTTCTGAGTCGATTTATACATGTCCGTCCGTCCGTCTGTCCATGTTAAATTGTAAACAATCTACAGGTCGCATTTATGATTCGAATTGGATGAAATTTGGCACAGCTCATTTGTTTAGCCCAAGGACGAACCCTATTGAAATTGGGAAAAATCGGTTCAGATTTAGATATGGCTCCCATATATATTTACGTCCGATTTAAGGTAAATGGTGTACCAAAGTTCCTATATATCTTTCGATTTGCACGAAATTTGGCATAGCGTACTGAAGAAGTCTAGGATGATGTGTGCAAAATTTCATGAAAATCGGTTCAGATATATATATATATATATATATATATATATATAGTTTCGCCCGATTTTAGGTAAATAGTCCTCTAAAGTCCCTATATATCTTTCGATTTGCACGAAATTTGGCACAGCGTAATGACTAAGGTCTAGAATGATGTGTGTTAAGTCTCGTGAAAATCGGCTCAGATTTAGATATAGCTCCCATATATAGTTTCGCCCGATTTTAGGTAAATAGTCCTCTAAAGTCCCTATATATCTTTCGATTTGCACGAAATTTGGCACAGCGTAATGACTAAGGTCTGTGTTAAGTTTCGTGAAAATCGGTTCAGATTTAAATATAGCTCCCATATATGGTTTCGTCCGATTTAAGGTAAATTGTGTACCAAAGTCCCTATATATCTTTCGATTTGCAGGAAATTTGGCATAGCGTACTGAATTAAGTGTAGAATGATGTGTGCAGGGTTTCGTGAAATTCGGTTCAGATTTAAATATAGCTCCCATATATGGTTTCGTCCGATTTAAGGTAAATTGTGTACCAAAGTCCCTATATATCTTTCGATTTGCAGGAAATTTGGCATAGCGTACTGAATTAAGTGTAGAATGATGTGTGCAGGGTTTCGTGAAATTCGGTTCAGATTTAGATATAGCTCCCATATATAGTTTCGCCCGATTTTAGGTAAATGGTGTACCAAAGACCCTATATATCTTTCGATTTGCACGAAATTTGGCATAGCGTACTGAATTGGGTCTATAATAATGGTCTGTTAGGATACATATATAGAATATACCCAAAGTGGTGAAGGGCATCATATAGTCGGCCCAGTCCGACTTTACTACTTTCCTTACTGGTTTTAGTAAGGATCGGTTAATATTTAGGTGATGAAATGGACCAAATACTTAAGTTGTGTCGGTTTTTCTGGTCGCTCCAGAGGCCGCCCAAACATCGCCAATTATGGTCAAGGACAACGCCTATAATTTTCGGTGATGAGCAGATAATAATTGTGGGTTGAAGTGGACCGAAAACACAATTTTTTGTGTTTTTTTTCTAGTCGATGTATAGGCCACAATTATAAGCCGAACATTACCACACAACCCACGATGAAGAGAATATGGACAAGTAATTAGAGGGACTGTACTGAATATTAGTAATATTCGGAAAATATGTCAATGTAAGGAAGACGTGCTGTTGACCTCTAATCGGGCAAGAGGGTGCAACTATCATGAAATATTACCCAGGCGCGAAATAAAAATCCACAGAATGATAGAGTTCTATTGTACTTGTGTAAGGTATCGTAAAGTCGGCCCCGTCTGACTATAGCGCTCCGCTCACTGGTTTTTAAATAAGGTTACATTGTCCGCTAGTAGATTGAAAAAGCAAGGCTAGGCTAGTAAGCGAAATACTTTTAGGACCTATAACGAAAACTTTCGGGGTGGATACCAAGACACCGGAGTGCCACTTCTTTAAAAAAATTGAACAAGAACAATAAAATTACCAAAAATTAGCGGGACTTTGTAGTAGATCTTTATCGATTTTGATAGCCTCAGCCTTATGGCTAATGAGGGTATATACACTTTGATAAGGTGAAAATGTGCCTTACGGAAATATTAGTTTTAGACCCCATTTTTCTTTGGACCAAATCCGTTTCAGGCAATTTGGAGTCGATTTACAAACGTTCGGCCGACTGGTGCGCACAATGACTCTCGAAGGTGTTAACCGATTTCATTTATTCAAATCGTAATATTTCTATCAAATATAGTTGAAATTCAAAGATAAGGAATATAGGTCCACTCCTTCTGGTACCTTTCCCCACAAAATGGTCGAAATTCTGATAAAAATTAATTATATAATATCATGCGAACGGACTATCCGCTTTTAATCAAACTTTGTAAAACCGATTATATTTTACAAGCCTAGATCAAATCCGAAGGTATTTATAAATCAAATATCAAGTGAAAGGAAGGTCCGATTTGAACCAAGCTTTGCTCAAACTATTATATGTACTAAGCCTAGATCAACCCCAAAGATGGGACCCATTGGTTTACTCCTTCTGGTACATCCTCCACAAATGGTCAACATTTTCAATATTTATAAATCCAATATCAGGCAAATGGAATGTCCGTTTTGAACCAAACTTTTGCAAGCCTAGATCAAGTCTGAAGATAAGATCCATTGGAGAACTCCTTCTGGTACCTTCCCACAAAGGGTCAAAATGTTTAATATTTATAATATATTTGCCCATTCTATTATCTTTATCAAGCCTAGATCAAGTGGGATTCGTCTGCACTCTCATTGCCCATTCCCATTCTATTATCTTTATCAAGCCTAGATCAAGTGGGATCCCTCTGCACCCTCTTCCAGTTTCTCCCCCCAAAAATGTCAATATTATATCAACTTGTAAATTTTTTATTTGAAAAAGAACAAAAAAGATGTATTTTGGGTAGCTAAATCCAAAGAGCAGCTATGTAAAAGGCAGCTAAATTAAAAGTACTGTACACACTACACCATTAGCTTATCAATATGCTCTGTACACATTCCAAGAAAATTTAAATTATATTCACAATATTGAATTTCACTCGAAATCCGACCACTACCACAGCCAGTTCGCTTTCTTTTCTCAAAACAAAAAAAAAAAATATATATATATATATATATATTTCCCACACACATACATTGGTATAAATTGCCGAAGTTCATTGGCAACGTGATTCAATCCTTGGAGATGTGGAGCGAG
>NW_026875939.1:0-18859 GCF_032173495.1 Musca vetustissima
GACGTAATAATAAATGACCAGCACAATTTGTTTTTCTTTAGATTTAAAGGATTCAAATATTTTGGTTTCGTAATGAAGAGAATTTTTTTCTGAGATTATTTTCTGAAATTATTTTTCTTAACGTTTAAATTTTTTTAATGAAACATCTCCACATTAATATTTTTATTTAATTTATTTTGTTTTATTTATTTAAAATTTTTGTTATCATAAAAACACTGTCCGTTTTCGTTTAAAACTAACAACCATACGGCCCGAATATCGTTAAACGACTGAAAAGCTTTTTTCCTCTCCAAGATTTCACCTGATTCTTAAGCAAACACAATTCGAAATTTGGCCAACAAAGCAAAGCAGCAGACTTGAGTCCTTACGGGGACAATACACAAATTACCATGTCATGTAATAACGAATATAACGCCAGGAGAACCAAAATGAAATAGAAAACACAGAGAGTGAGAGTAACAGATACTCAGCGAACAAAAAAAGCTTTAAGAATCCAATAACAAAACTTGCTCTCTATTGCAAACAACATTTGAAACAAAGTTTAAAGGATTCTCTCTCTCTCTTTTCACTCTTAAAAAATCCTTAGTATTTTTATTTTCTCTCTCTCTCTCAACAACCCTCCCCTCTCTTGCTCTTCTCAATCTCACCACAAGAGCCAGTTGGCTTTGCAACTTTATTTATATTGCGTAGGTCATATCCTTATTACTTGATTTAGTTTCGGTTGTTCGCCAACACTCTCTTTGTTGTTGTTGTTTTTGGCACTTTCATTCACCAAAAGCGATAAATGAACTTTATCTGAATTGTTATTATTTTTTTATTTCATGCTCTCTAGAGGAGAGAAATGGAAGCTTTTTCCCTTTGCCTTTCATCATTGCCAATGCATTCTCTTCGTTTTCCCGTAGCTACTATTGTTATCTTAACACAATTTTGATGCGTTACGAAGTTCGGTTTTTGTTTTTATTCCTTGAATTTAAGTTTTGCAGATACGTAGGTTGTTCTATCGAAGTGTAGGTGTATAATTTATGTCAGGTTTTGTTTGAACTGATGGATGATTTATTTTTTTTTTTTCGGTAGTGATGAATGAAAGTCGTTGTATATTTGCGTGTGTGTCGGTGTTGTTATGGGCCCACACACACACACAATGTTATTTGAAACTGATTGTTCTTGGTAAAAAGACGGAACAATTCCTAAAATAATATAATATAAAATTATGTTAGCTGATATTTGTAGTAATTGGGAAATATGCCAGAGGTTGACAAGAAGAAGACGAAGAACATATTTGATAATGATTTATCAATTTGTGAAAATTAGTGGTTTGTGAAATCCACCAGAACCAAAGAAATCAGATTAGATGCTACATAACTATGTTGTGAAGATATTATACGTTTGTGTGGACCCAGAAATCCACCTTTTAGAATTTAGGCATTTTTGGCCATTTGTTCGTCTGCCGATTTTATTTTGTAATTAATGCATTTATGGACATATCGCCATGAAAAGCTGCATGTATGTTCAGTTCTGGTCCAGCACGACACATATTCTGTATGCTAACGCTAGGTAAATTTTTGCGGGATCAATTGGACCAAAAAAATACTTTGCCGAAAATCACGAACTTTTTCACTGGAAAGGGGAATTGTTTTGATGATTGATGATTTCGACAAAATTAGTTAATTATGGTATTTCCATATATTTTCTTCTGAGAGACTTACATGTTAGAAGCTTACAGAACATCAACGTGGACTGGGTGACATTTAAGGGGACAGCCTCCCAGTTCAGGATTTGAAATATCGTCGATCTTCAACCATATGGCAAATAAACGTAATTTTGGGATGAATTGAACCGAAAACTCAATTTTTTTTTAGTTGAACTGTAAGCCAAAATTGAAAGCCGAACATCATAACAAAAGCCACGCTAAAGGGAATCTGAACAAGTAATAGAAGGCTGTACTGAACGTTAGTAATATTTGTTGACCTCTAGTAGGTCAAGTGGGTGCAACTATCACTAAATATTGCCCAGGCTGGGAATAAAAATTCGCAGAAAGTTAGAGTTCCGTGGTACTTGTGTATCGTATGGTCGGCCCGTGTGACTGTACTGCTCCGATCACTGTTTTTTTTTTTGGAGTTGTTTTCTGTACCCTCCACCATATCAAAATAAGCATTCCGACTCTACAAAGAATATATATTCTATGACGATCCGTTTGTTTTTGCATGAAGTTGACTCTAGGCAGGTTAAGTTTGAAGATGGGCTATATCGGTCCACGTTTAGTCATAGCCGCCTTATAAGGGAGCCTCCCAATTTTATTTGTTTTGGGGTTCTTGAGCGATTTTTTTTAATTTGGTACATTGAGTTCTAATTGGGTAGCAAATCTCCCAACTAAAAATTGTAACCAGTAAGGAAAGCAGTAAAGTCGGACGGGGCCGACTTTATGATACCCTTCACCACTATGGGTATATTAAACAGGACTATTATCATGAAATTGTATGAAATACAATATGTGATATTTATCTAAATGTGAAACGACCTAGTTCTATCCATAAACATGTCATTCGTTTGTTACAATGAAACAAATGTATGTAAATCGACTTCAAACAAATATCAATAGGTCATCCGTTGGGCTAGGTTTGTACTTCTAGAAAACCCAACTATGTTATTCTATGGTCAATTTTGTACGTTGTGCAAAATTTGATGTCAATCTAATAAATATAAGGAATTTGATGCACAATTTACTTATATATGGATGCTATATCCAAATATGAACCGATTTCAACGAAACTTGTCACAGTTTAGGTTATACTGATTTCAATACGTTTTGTTCCTATCAGCCATATATTGGTTCCTTGGTGCGTCAATTACTGAAAATCATTCTATAATATAAGGGAGCTATATCTAAATCTCAACCGATTTTCACTAAACTTGGCACACATCATTCTGGATTAAATTCAAAGCGCTATGCAACATAAGAACTTGGCACATTATTTAGATTAAATCGGACCAAAAAAAAAATATATATATATATATATATATCTAGACCTGAATCGATTTTCACGAAACTCAGCACACATCATTCCAGCATCAATTCAGTACGTTATGCCAAATTTTGTGCAAATCGAAAGATACATGTGGTGCACCAATTGCATTAAATCGGACGAAAATATATTTGGGAGCTATATCTAAGTCTTGACCGATTTTCACGAAACTTGGCACACATCATTCTGGATTAAATTCAAAATGCTATGCAAAATAAGAACTTGGTACATTATTTAGATTAAATCGGACGAAAATATATATATCTAGATCTGAATCGATTTTCACGAAACTTGGCAGACATCACTTTAGCCTCAATTCAGTACGTTATGTCAAATTTCGTGCAAATCGAAAGATATATAGGGACTTTGGTGCACCATTTACATGAAATCGGACGAAACTATATATGGGAGCTATATCTAAATCTGGACCGATTTTCTCGAAACTTGGCCCACATCATTCTAGGCTCAATTCAATACGCTTTGCCAAATTTCGTGCAAATCGAAAGATATATAGGGATTTTGGTGCACCATTTGCATGAAATCGGACGATACTATATATGGGAGCTATATCTAAATCTTTACCGATTTTCTCGAAACTTGGCAGACATCACTCTAGGCTCAATTCAGTACGTTGTGCCAAATTTCGTGCAAATCGAAAGATATATAGGGACTTTGGTTCACCATTTACAAGAAATGGGACGAAACTATATATGGGAGCTATATCTAAATCTTTACCGATTTTCACGAAATTTGGCAGACATCATTCAAGGCTCAATTCAGTACGATGTGCCAAATTTCGTGCAAATCGAAAGATATATAGGTATTTTGGTGCACCATTTACATGAAATCGGACGAAACTATATATGGGAGCTATATCTAAATCTGGACCGATTTTCACGAAATTTGGCAGACATCATTCAAGGCTCAATTCAGTACGATGTGCCAAATTTCGTGCAAATCGAAAGATATATAGGTATTTTGGTGCACCATTTACATGAAATCGGACGAAACTATATATGGGAGCTATATCTAAATCTGGACCGATTTTCACGAAATTTGGCAGACATCACTCTAGGCTCAATTCAGTACGTTATGTCCAATTTCGTGCAAATCGAAAGATATATAGGGACTTTGTTGCAAAATTTACATGAAATCGGACGAAACTATATATGGGAGCTATATCTAAATCTGGACCGATTTTCACGAAACTTGGCAGACATCAGTCTAGACCTAAATGATTAGGTTGTACCAAATTTCGTGCAAATCGGAAGATATATAGGGAACGTTTACATTAAATCGGTTAAATATATATGGGAGCTATATCTAAATCGGGACCGATTTTTCCCAATTTCAATAGGGTTCGTCCTTGGGCCAAACAAATGAGCTGTGCTAAATTTCATCCAATTCGGATCATAAATGCGACCTGTACTTTGCTCACAAAAATACATGGGCAGGCAGACGGACGGACGGACGGACGGACGGACGGACATGCATAAATCGACTTAAAAAATGATGCTATGCATATTCTCAAAAGGAACCATGGTTCTATCTCGTTTCCTTTTGCATGTTACAAACATATGCACAAAGACATAATACCCTGTACCACAGTGTGGTGAAGGGTATAAAAATATATTTCCACTTATTCTGGTAGCCCCCACATAACAATTTGGGGATTTATCTAATTCGCTGAAATCTATTACATATGGTCCATATTGGGTAGCAAATCTCTCCACTAAATATTATAAATATCGATTCCATTTTTCGGGTAGCCCCCATATAAGGGTGCACTCCCATTTTAGGTATTTTGGGGTTCTTGAGTGCGTTTCAGCTTATTTAGCTGTAATTTTGTATTCTATGGTCGTATCTCTCCCAAATTTTATTAATATTTGGCCTATTTTTTGGGTAGTCCCCATATCACCCACCTTTTGATACCCTCAGCCTTATGGCTAATGCGATTATATACACTTTGATATGGTGAAAATGAACCTCATCGAAATATTGGTTTTATACCTTTGGACCAAATCGGTTTCAAAAAAATTTGGATTTACAATGAATGTCTGGCCGGTTGGTGGGCACGATAATTCTCGAAGGGTGTAATCGAAACTTTACACATCAAAATGGTCAAAATTATGCAAAAAAAAAATATCCGATTTAAACCAAACTTTGTACAACCTGTTATATTTACAAAGCCCATATCAAGTAGAAAGGTGGAACTCAGTGGTTCACTACTTCTGGTACCTCCCCAAAGGGTCAATATTTTCAATATTAATAAATCCAATTTTAGGCGAATGGAAGGTTGCATTTGAGCCAAACATTTCACAACCTATTATCTTTACCATGTCTATATCAAGTCCGAAGATGGGACCCATTGGTCCACTTCTTCTGGTACACTCCCACGAATGGTCAACATTTTCAGGGTTTATAAATCCTATATTATGCGATTCTATTGTTTTTACAAAACCCAGATCTTTTATAACCTTAATTAACCAATTTCATCAACATTAAATCTTAAACCTCTTTGATAAAATCATACCATATATACAGTGAATAATAAATCATCCCGTTCCGTAAACCATAGGCTGAGGGTATATATCAGACGGCAACACCGACGGACACTTTTTTACTTGTTTATATATAAGTCAGTGTTTAAATTCTTTGAGACGTTCTTCATTATCTTCACGTGGATTTCCTGATATACAGTTGTGTTCATAGAAATAGTAGAGCAGTTGGTTAATGTGCAGATAGTTGATCTTTATTGTATCTATTTTTAAGAATGTTAAGTTTGTCTTTTCCAAAATAATGCAGGTAGTTTTAAAACCAGTGGGCGGAGCAGTAAAGTCGGACGGGCCGACCATACGATACCCACACAACTACGATGGAGTTCTAACTTTCTAAGGAAGTTTATTCCGAGCCTGGGAAATATATCGTGACATTTGCACCCTCTTGCCCGATTAGAGGTCAACAGCATACACTTCCATACACTGACATATTTTCCGAATATTTCTAATATTCCGTGCAGCCCTTCTTATTACTTGTCCAGATTGGCTTCAGCGTGGGTTGTATGGTGATGATCGGCTTATAACTGTGGCATATAGATCGATTCGAAATTGCAAAAAATTAAGTTTTCGGTCCACTTCATCCCCAAAAATTATTATCTGATCATAACCGAAAATTATAAGCGCTGTCCTTGACCATAACTGGAACCCCATGGAAAATTTCAAATTGATCAGCGTTATATGTCCGCTCTCTAGTATGGTAATGGGTTACTTAATAATATCTGAATACGTAAGCACCTGTAAATATGTAAGTGTAACTCCCACATCGGAGAACATACGACAATATAATTGGTATCAATTTAAAGGCCAAACACTCCTCTTGGATATACCATCAACTTCTCGGGTCTATACCCTTTAGGAGTAAGTAAATACGTCATAGAATCAAAATTTTGTAATTTTTCACACAAAAGTCAGGGTCAATTTGACCCGCTAAATATTGATCGATCTTTATAACATCAGGCATGCTTATTCTTCTCCATCTAAAATTTTACAATGTTCGGGCTACAATTGCGGCCTCTGGAGTGACCAGAAAAACCGCCAAAAAATTTAGTATTTAGTCCATTTGGTCCCCTAAATATTAACCGATCTTTGCCAAAAACAATAGGGGTCTTAATTGGCCTGAAACCAACCTACATGCAAAATTTGAATCCATAACTGTGGCTTGTATCGTGTTTACAAATTAGAATGCACAGACGGACGGACGGTCGACAGACATGTCTAGATCGACTCAGCTAGTCGACATATGACGATCGGTATACTTAAAGGTGGGTCTAGGACCAATATTTCGCGTTGTTACAAACTTCTGGAGCTAGACAAAGATATAATACCCTGACAACATAGTTGTGTGGGGTATAATTACTCTTAATTTACAATTTCCGATTCGCTTTACAAAAAGGTGGTTAAGTCTACAATATATCATGCATTTTAATTTCAACTTTAGATTTTAATCTATATTTTTCTATTCCTCCATTATCAGTACAACCATCTTTATTAATATTGAAGCCAATTCTCGAATATAAGCACAGAAATGGCTATGTTGCTTCTTATAAAGGTAATCGAGTTATGTCTTACCAATTTATTTGAATCTACTACGAATATTCATTGACAGCGTTTCCTCCTCAAGTACTATGAACTTCTGTTACTTTGATATACCAATAATTTAGTGACACAAATTTAAATCATAACATTCCTTCCGATCACCATTAGCCATCTTACAAATTGATTCTACAAGTATGACTTGAAAATTATAATAATAGTTTGGTGGTGTTGTCCTTGAGTTTAATTTTGTTTCTCTGTTATTGTAATTTAAACCCATTTTACATGAATCTTTAAGTTATTTTACCAAAGAACGAAACTAAAAACCCACTATTTTATAATTTTCCCTTTGTTTTGTTCTCACGAACAATAATATCTCCTTTTATAGCAAACCAACATTTTTATCCGCTTCTGTTATACATGGCATGTGTTCGAAAGCTTTCACTTCTCTTAAAACGCTCCAATAAGTCCTTCCATGTAGCCTCTCCCTCTCACACATTCTCATTTAAGTGACACAACACAAAAGCTCTACAACGTTATTTGGCAAAACGCACGATAACGTCCTAGTCGGGTCATAGTAAATTCATGTGGCAAAAATATTTAACTGCCAAACGAGAGTTATTTTGCATTACTTTTTGTTCTCATTTCAGCATTCGGTCCGAGGACATTGCATGCATGCATCTATGCAATGTCCTATCAGTAATGTATCAACAATTATTTGTTGGTGATGCTTGCAGCTGAAGGCTGTACGATATAATAGGTAAATATTTTATTTTTTTTATTTTTCAGCCTAAAATAGTATTGACGTAATGAAATGCGTTGCATGAGCTTTTAGCATAATATATGTTTAATGAATGAAATAGTTTTCATAAGCCTATCATAAAGGGATTGTGTTCGGCAATTGAGTCTATTAGAACAGAGATAATCTATGCTATTAATTCGGGGAATTGAATTGTATTATAAACTAGCTTATTTAATAAGCTAAGATGCAAAGATGGGGACTACGAAATAGTAATGTTAGTACAATACCATATAATAAGCTCATAATAGAAAATTCATCGATGGAATTTAATGCTGCTTTATATATCTTTTAATTTGCTATGAATTTTGGGAGGAATTCAATTGAGAAAGGTAACAACTATGGCAAATATGGCCCATTCAGTTCATATCGATTACCAATACAAATTCTATTTGCTTTAAAATTATATGTCATGTTTATGTTAAATCGAAATAATTGATATTGTGTTTAATAACGATGTTTAAAAGGAAATATTCTCCACACTGTGGTACAGGATATTCTGTCTTTGACCCATGATTCCTTTCGAGAATATACATAGAGTCACTTTCATATTCGATTTAAGCATGTCCCTCCGTCAATATATTTTTTGTGAGCGAAGGGACTATCCAAAGTGAACCACAATTTGCATAAACTAATATTTTTATAAATCCTATATATTATTCGGAGATGAAATTTATCGGCACATCTATTCTAGAACCTCCCTCTCAAAAGATCAAAAATTGAAAATTTTATAAATCCATCCACTAAGCTAATGGAATATCGAATTTGACCCAACCTTTACACATCGTAATATTTTTACCAATCCCAAATCCGAAGTCCGAAGTCGACACGTATACATTTTGAGTATTCGATAAGCCAATAGCTGTCATTCAATTCAATCATAAAATGCCGAAAATGCTCGACTTTTATACTTAAATCTAGTTCGAAGATGGGACTCATCAGTCCACTCCTTGTGGTTCCTCATAAATTAATTTTATATCATGCGAACGGATAATCCGATTTGAACCAAAATTTGCACAGTCTTATTTTAATGGACAATTTAACCATGAAAGATGGGACATATCGGTCCCCTCATTCTAGTAACTCCCACACAAAGGGTCAAAACTTGTAAATATCGTATCGTAATATTTATACCATATACAACAGGGTGGGAAGAGCAAAATAATTGTTTTAGGCCCACCTTTTAGTCTAGTCTAGTCTTGTATGTCCGTTCAATATAATGCTGTACGTTTCTCCGATGTATGTCGCATCGACCCATGATTCCTTTCGAGAATATACATAGAGTCATATTCGATTTAAGCATGTCCCTCCGTCCATATAATTTTGTGAGCAAAGTGCAGCTCGCATTTATGATCCGATTTTTGGCACAGGTCGCTTAATTAGCCCACGGATGAACCCTTTTGAAATTCGAGAAAATTGTTTCAGATTTATATAAAGCTCCCAAATATAATCTCGTTCGATTTTATGTAAATGATGCAGCCACGGTTTGTCGGATTAAGGCAAAATTTTGTACAGCAGACTGAATTATTGGCAGATTAATGTATGCTGTGTGGATGCAGACATAGCTCCCATATATAGTTTCGTCCGATTTTATGTAAATGTTACATCAAACTCCTAATATTTGTCCGATTGAGACAAAATTTTGAATTATGGCCAGATTGATGCATGCAAAAATTATATTGAAATCGGTTAAGATTTATATATAGCTCCCATATTTAATCTCGTCCGTTTTTTTACAGTGTACGGAATACGGGTCTAGATTGATGTATGCGAAGTTTTGTTAATATCGGTTCAGATCTAGCTAGAGCTCTCATATATACTTTCGTCTGATTTTATGTTAATGTTGCATCAAACTCCCAATATTTTTCCGATTGAGGCAACATTTTTACAGGGTACTGAATTATGACCAGATTAATGTGCGCTAAGTGTTAGAAAGTTGTATATTTTGCCAAGCCTCAGAATATAGAACGGCAAAAAATTAGATGATCGTGATGTTGTGTAGGTTATCATATGGTTGGCCCCGTCCGACTTTACTTATCCGCCCATTGGTTTCCAATATATAGCCTTCATGAATACTTTATACGAAATAAAAGACATTATTTTTGCGCACCAGCTGGACAGACAGGCGTACAAGGGACGGAAGGATATGAGTAAATCGACTTCTGAAACGGATTTGGTCCAAAGAAACATGGGGTCTAAAACTAATATTTCAATGAGCTACATATTAGTCTATTATTGCCCCATCGGGCAGCGCATGAGTCCTCCTCACAAAAAAAAAAAAGATTTATTGTCCTTGATTTAAACAACCATCATTTGAGGTATTTTTATAGTCCGAACAAATTGTTCGAAATAGCTCGGAATGTTATGTTACGGACAGTTCGACAGAAAATCAGGCTGGACCATTAATTTTCAGTTATGTCGAAATATAAACCTATTTTAACATTATGTAAATATGTGTTATTTATTTTATATTTTATTATTATTTTTCGAACAAATTTATTGACCACCAACAAGATGATATAACAATACTAAATCCTAGGTAAGTGTGGAACCTTTGGGCTATGTAAAACCAGTAAGGAACGATCAGAAGATGGACGTGGTCGACTATATGATAACCTACATAACTACCACTGACAACTAAAAACTTTCCTTTAATCAATATTCCGAGCCTGGACAATATTTCACGATATGTGTAGTCGAGTAGAGGTCAACAGCCCCTTTACTTACACAGGTAACTATGTCGGATCATATTTTCCCGGAGTGATCATAAGACGCATTTTTTCAGTTTGTAACTCATCGAAGTAATCATTTCCAACCCTATAATGCAAATATATTCATGATCGGGGTAAAATTATAAACATATCCGCCTGTCTGTTGTAATCACTGTAGCCTCTCTAGCAGGCAGTTATATTTGTCCACCTTTAGGCAAGGGTACCCCCTTGAGCGCGTGTTGAAGTCGATGTAATTTAGTACTTTGAGTTTCTGTGGGGTACAAAACTTCTCCACATTATAAATATCGGTCCATTTTTTCGGGTAGCCTTCTATATAGGTACTATGTTGTCAGGGTATTATAACTTTGTGCAGCCAAAGAGTTTGTAACGCCGCTGAGTCGATCTAAACATGTGTATCTGTCCGTCTGTCCATTATGAATTGTAAACATGATACAGACCACAGTTCACGAAAATTGATATGTAGGACCGGTTCTGGCAAATGAAGACCCCTGTTGTTTTTGGTAAAGATCGCTTAATATTTAGGTATTTTTTTGATAAAGATCGGGTCAAAGAGCGGGTCAAATTTTCGTAGATCATCTGATAATAATTTTGTTATGAAATGGACCGAAAACTTGATTTTTTTCGTCTTTTCGATCTATAGGCCACTAATTTAAGCCGAACATAGCAACACAATCCTCTGTGATGGAAATCTGGACTGGTAATTAAAAGATCTGTACTGAATATTAGTATCAGTAATTATCGGAAAATGTGTCAGTGTAATTAAGAAGTGATCTACAGTACCTCTTCCTTACACTGACATATTTTCTAATCGAGCAAAAAATATTGTTCAGGCTTGGAATAAACATCGCAGCAAGTTCGAATCCGTGGTAGTTGTGTAGGGTATCGTATGATCGGAAAATATATCAGTGTAAGAAAAAGGTGGTCAACAGTACCTCTTCCTTACACTGACATACTTTCTTATAGGGCAAAAAATATTGTTCAGGCATAGAATAAACTTCCGCAGCAAGTTCGAGTTCGTGGTAGTTGTGCAGGGTATGGTATAATCGGCTCCTATAATGCTCACTGCTTTTAAATGTAGGTTCACCTAGCACTTAGGTTCCGTTATCCCCCATCGAAATTATCTGTTAATACCTTACAGAGGATGAAATTCTAAGACGATTTTGTCGATTTAGCCGTATGTTGAAAAGATTCTACATTCGAAGGATGTTGAATGGCAGTTTAGAAAATGAACAATATAGGCCAGCATTCAGGTCTAACCACTATATAATGATACCCACCGGTTTTCGGTATATTTTAGCGTGAACGAAGCTATTGTGATACAATACGAGACTGTCTGGTTCGAAATTGAACTTTATCGGTCCTCAATTAGGCATAGCACCTCATTAGTCGCCCATTTGTAATGTATGACTATCCCACCCATTTTTGTTGACATCCTAATATTTAACCACACTTCCCACATTCGCTATAGAATAGTTCCACATGGGTTTGGAACTTTAATTTCAAGTAACTGTCAGTTTATTATGGTGATTTTTTTCACTTATTATTTTTCACACAGAAAGCATGGTTCATTTGGCCCACAGACAGATTTTTTTGAAAGCACCCATTGCAATTAGTTTAGACAATGTGTTCGATTTATAATTGTGGCGTCTAGAGCGACTAGAAAACAATACAAAAGTTTTCTGTTCATTTCATCCCCTTAACATCAACTGATCACCACAGAACTCTGCAGTTCTCATCCAAAACCATAATCGCAACTTCATGTAAAATTTTAAAACGATCCGCACCATTTTTCGATCTTTCGTTTGATAACGGCAATACTAAACAATATCATATTTGTCTATAACTCCCCTATACGAATACATACGTTAATATAATTGGTATCATTTTAAAGATCAAGAAGTCCGATTTGATATACGTTCTATGTCTTCAGGGGTAATACAATGCAAATTTGGAAATTTTTACACAAAAGTCTGAGTCAATTTGAACCGCTAAATATATTGATCGATTGTCATGAAAAGAATATTTTTTCAGAGACCATAACAGATGTGGTTTTTATACCCTACACAACTATGTTGTCAGGGTATTTTAGCTTTGTGCAGCCCCAAGAGTTTGTAACGCCGCGAAATATTGGTCCTACACCCACCTTTAAGTATACCGATCGTCATATATCCACTAGTTGAGTCGATCTAGACACGTGTGTCCGTCCGTCCGTCTGTCCATTATAATTTGTAAACACGATACAGGCCACAGTTATGGACCAATCTTAACGAAATTTTGCATGTAGGATGGGTTCTGGCCAATGAAGACCCCTTTTTTTGGAAAGAAATTTTACATGGAGAAGGGGATCGGGCCAAAGAATAAGCATGCCTGTTTTGATAAGGATCGGTCAATATTTAGCGGGTCAAATGGACCCCGACTTTTGTGTGAAAAATTACAAATTTTGTATTCTATTGCCTATATATTTGCCCCTGAAGGACATAGACCCGAGAAGTTAATTGTATATCCAAGAAGAGTGGTTGACCTTTAAATTGATACCAATTATATTGTTGTATGTGCTCGGATATGGGAGTTACATCTAAATATTTACAGGTATCTCCGTATTCGTATATTATTTAGAGCGGAACTATAGCGTTGATCGCTTTGAAATGTTTCATGAGGTTCTAGTTATGGTCAAGGACAACACCTATAATTTTCGGTGATGATTAGATAATAATTTTGGAATGAAGTGGACCGAAAACTTAATTTTTTGTGTTATTTACGAGTCGATCTATAGACCACAAATGAAAGCCGAACATCACAACACAACCCACGGTGAAGGGAATCTGGACAATAGCTGTACTGAATACTCGTAAAATTTGGAAAATATGTCAGTGTGAGAAACAGGTGCTGTTTACCTCTAATCGGGCAAGAGGGTATAAATATCATGAATAAACATCCGCTGAAAAATTGAGTGTAGGGTATCGTATGGTCGGCCCCGTCCGACTATACTGTTCCGCTCACTGGATTAAAGATTATTTTTTCGAAGAATATTTTAAGAATATTTTTTCCGAAGACCATACAAGGCGTGACATTTTTAAAGAAATTTTTTTTTCAAAAACCATTACAGGAGTGGATTTTTAAAAAAATATTTTTTTCAAAGACCAGGCGGATTTTTTAAAGAATACTTTTTTAGAGACAACTGTATTTAAAAAAAAATGTTTTCAATGACCATTATTTTGACAATTTAATGAGACACATTATAATGATGCCCATATATTAGCACATTAGTTTATATACACATACCTGTATAAATTTAGAATTAATATGATGAAGTAAGAATCTATACCTTAACTTTAAGCATTAATTATACCCAACACAACTATGTTGTCAGGGTATTATAGCTTTGTGCACCCCAAATGTTTGTAACGCCGCGAAATATTGGTCCTAGACCCACCTTTAAGTATACCGATCGTCATATCTCGACTAGCTGAGTCGATCTAGACATGTGTGTGTCCGTCCGTCCGTCCGTCCGTCTGTCCATTATAATTTGTAAACACGATACAGGCCACAGTTATGAACCAATCTTCACGAAATTTTGCATTTAGATTGGGTTCTGGCCAATGAAGACCCCTATTGTTTTTGGAAAAGATCGGTTAATATTTAGGGGATGAAATGGACCAAAAACTTTATTTTTGTCTGATTTTCTGGTCGCTCCAGAGGCCGCAATTATGGCGCAAACATCTCGAATTTTTACATGAAGAAGGGGATTGGGCCAAAGAATAAGCATGCGTGTTTTGATAAGGATCGGTCAATATTTAGCGGTCAAATGGACCCTGACTTTTGTGTGAAAAATGACAAAATTTGTATTCTATAGCGTATATATTTACTCCTGAAGGACATAGACCCGAGAAGTTGATAATATACCGTAGAGGTGTGATTGACCTTTAAATTGATACCAATTATATTGCCGTAGGTACTCGTATGCGGGAGTTACACTTAAATATTTACAGGTGCTTACGTATTTTTATATTATTTAGTAACCTATTACCACACTGGAGGGCGGAAATATAGCGCTGATCGCTTTGAAATGTTCCATGAGGTTCCAGTTATGGTCAAGGTCAACGCCTAAAATGTTAGGTGATGTTAAGATAATAATTTTTCGGATGAAGTGGACCGAAAACTTAATTATTTGTACTTTTCGAGTCGCAAGCCGAACATCACAACACAACCCACGGTGAAGGGAATCTGGACAAGTAATTAGAGGGGCTGTACTGATTATTAGTAACATTTGCTGACCTCTAGCCAGCCAAAAGTGTGCAAAGATCGCGAAATATTGCCCAAACTCAGAATATAGAACCACAGAAAGTTACATTTTCATGGAAGTTATGTAGGGTATCGTATGGTCGACCCCGTCCGACTATACTGCTCCGCTCACTGGTTTTTAAATTTATATTTTTTTACTTCCTTCCTCTTTCATGAGGGAACCTTAATGCTATAAACGCAAAAATAAAAAAATCCCTCCGAGCTATAATTAAATAGATCTCTTAAAATCTTCATAATTCTAATAAGATATACAAATATACTTCACAAACAAATATATATTAAAATTATCAATCATTATAATAATATGGCTGATTTATTATTTAAAAGAAATAATACCCTGCATCGACCACTCCTTCTAATTTTCATTCAATTTATCTTGCAGCATTTCTTTTAATTACGACAATAATTTACAACAATTTTTGATAATGCTCTCGACATTAATTAATGACAACAACTAAGTCAATTTGTTATTTTTACAATAAAAACGAAATTCTATTTTAATTACAAGGAAATGAAATGTAAATCTCTGAAAATCTGATGACGAGTTAAAAGAATCCTAATGCAGTTGTCATAACTATTAAGTTAATTTTAGACATGTCTCTCGGTTTGTGTGCGTGTGTGTATGTTGGCATGCCAATTTCATTAAAGGATTTCTATATATATAGATTTTAGTAAATATATATTTGTACTTATGTAATTATAGCCTTACAGTGTTTATTCTATTTAATTTATGCACAAATAAATGTTAACATGAAAGATGTCAGGAAAATGAGTGTAAAATCAAAATAAAATCGGACAAGATGTTTTTGGGAATGTATATACCACAACCACAACAAGGCGTAGATTTTTTAAAGAATATTTTTTCAGCGACCAATCAACACAAGGCGTGGATTTTTTAAAGAATATTTCTTCAGCGACCAATCAACACAAGGCGTGGATTTTTTAAAGAATATTTTTTCAGGGACCACAACAAGGCGTGGATTTTTTAAAGAATATTTTTTCAGGGACCACAACAAGGCGTGGATTTTTTGAAGAATATTTTTTCAGGGACCACAACAAGGCGTGGATTTTTTAAAGAATATTGTTTCAGGGACCACAACAAGGTGTGGATTTTTTAAAGAATATTTTTTCAGGGACCAATCAACACAAGGCGTGGATTTTTTAAAGAATATTTTTTCAGGGACCAATCAACACAAGGCGTGGATTTTTTAAAGAATATTTTTTCAGGGACCAATCAACACAAGGCGTGGATTTTTTAAAGAATATTTTTTCAGGGACCACAACAAGGCGTGGATTTTTTGAAGAATATTTTTTCAGGGATCACAACAAGGCGTGGATTTTTTAAAGAATATTTTTTTAGGGACCAATTAACACAAGGCGTGGATTTTTTAAAGAATATTTTTTCAAGGACCAATCAACACAAGGCGTGGATTTTTTAAAGAATATTTTTTTAGGGACCAATCAACACAAGGCGTGGATTTTTTAAAGAATATTTTTTTAGGGACCAATCAACACAAGGCGTGGATTTTTTAAAGAATATTTTTTTAGGGACCAATCAACACAAGGCGTGGATTTTTATACCCTTCACCACACTGTGGTACACAGGGTATTATGTCTTTGTGCATATGTTTGTAATCGAGATAGACACATGGTTCCTTTTGAGAATATGCATAGAATCACTTTCTAAGTCGATTTATGCATGTCCGTCCGTCCGTCCGTCTGTCCGTCTGTCCGTCTGTCCGTCTGTCTGTCCATGTTAAATTGTAAACAAAGTACAGGTCGCATTTATTATCCGAATTGGATGAAATTTGGCATAGGTCACTTATTCGGCCCAAGGACGAACCCTATTGAAATTGGGAAAAATCGGTTCAGATTTAGATATAGCTCCCATATATATATTTAACCGATTTAATGTAAACGGTCCCTATATATCCTTCGATTTGCACGAAATTTGGTACAGCCTAATCATTTAAGTCTAGAATGATGTCTGCCAATTTTCGTGAAAATCGGTCCAGATTTAGATATAGCTCCCATATATAGTTTCGTCCGATTTCATGTAACTGGTGCCCCAAAGTCCCTATATATCTTTCGATTTGCACGAAATTTGCCATAACGTACTGAATTGAGCGTAGAGTGATGTTTGCCAAGTTTCGAGAAAATCGGTCCAGATTTAGATATAGCTCCCATATATAGTTTCGTCCGATTTCATGTAAATGGTGCCCCAAAATCCCTATATATCCTTCGAGTTGCACGAAATTTGCCATAACGTACTGAATTGAGCGTAGAGTGATGTCTGCCAAGTTTCGAGAAAATCGGTCCAGATTTAGATATAGCTCCCATATATAGTTTCGTCCGATTTCATGTAAATGGTGCCCCAAAGTCCCTATATATCTTTCGATTTGCACGAAATTTGCCATAACGTACTGAATTGAGCGTAGACTGATGTCTGCCAAGTTTCGAGAAAATCGGTCCAGATTTAGATATAGCTCCCATATATAGTTTCGTCCGATTTCATGTAAATGGTGCCCCAAAATCCCTATATATCCTTCGATTTGCACCAAATTTGGCATAACGTACTGAATTGAGCATAAAATTATGTCTGCCAAGTTTCGTGAAAATCGGTTCAGATTAAGATATAGCTCCCATATATAATTTCGTCCGATTTCATGTAAATGGTGCACCAAAGTCCCTATATATCCTTCGATTTGCACGAAATTTGGCATAACGTACTGAATTAAGCCTAGAGTGATGTCTGCCAAGTTTCGAGAGAATCGGTTCAGATTTAGATATAGCTCTAATATATAGTTTCGTCCGATTTCATGTAAATGGTGCCCCAAAGTCCCTATATATCTTTCGATTTGCACAAAATTTGGCATAACGTACTGAATTGAGCCTAGAGTGATGTCTGCCAAGTTTCGAGAAAATCGGCCCAGATTTGGATATAGCTCCCATATACAGTTTCGTCCGATTTCATGTAAATGGTACACCAAAGTCGCTATATATCTTTCGATTTGCACTAATTTTGGCATAACGTACTGAATTAAGCCTAGAGTTATGTCTGCTTTTTTCCGTGAAAATCGGTCCAGATTTAGATATAGATATAGCTCCCATTTTTATACCCTTCACCACACTGTGGTACAGGGTATTATGTCTTTGTGCATATGTTTGTAACAGGCAAACATAATCGAGATAGACACATGGTTCCTTTTGTTAAATTCTAAACAAAGTACAGGTCGCATTTATTATCCGAATTGGATGAAATTTGGCATAGGTCACTTATTCGGCCCAAGGACGAACCCTATTGAAATTGGGAAAAATCAGTTCCGATTTAGATATAGCTCCCATATATATATTTAACCGATTTAATGTAAACGGTTCCTATATATCCTTCGATTTGCACGAAATTTGGTACAGCCTTATCATTTAGGTCTAGAATGATGCCTGCCAAGTTTCGTGAAAATCGGTCCAGATTTAGATATAGCTCCCATATATAGTTTCGTCCGATTTCATGTAAATGGTGCAGCAAAATCCCTATATATCCTTCTCGTCCGATTTCATATAAATGGTGCATCAAAGTCCCTATATATTCTTCTATTTGCACGAAATTTGGCATAACGTACTGAATTAAGTCTAGAGTGATGTCTGCCAAGTTTTGAGAAAACCGGTTCAGATTTAGATATACCTCCCATATATATAGTCCTATATATTTCGATATATAGTTTCGTAAGAAATAGCTCCCATATATATTTCCGATTTCATGTGAAAGGTGTCCCAAAGTCCCTATATATCCTTCGATTTGCACAAAATTTGGCACAACATACTGAATTGAGCATAGAATTATGTTTGCCATATATAGTTTCGTGCACCAAAGTAATATCGGAAATTTCAACGTACTGAATTGAGCCTAGAGTG